>NC_058386.1:30964270-31268125 GCF_018350175.1 Felis catus
GTCAGTTAAGCATCCACTCTTGATTTCAGCTCAGGTCATGATATCACGGTTGGTGAGTTCAAGCCCCTCATCTTACTCTGCAATGATAGTGTGAGCCTGCTTGGGATTCTCTCTATTTTTCCCTTCCCTGCTCGTATGCTCTCTTTCTCTCTCTCTCAAAATAAATAAACTTAAAAAAATAAGGATTGATGGATAGATGAATGTGATAAGAAACTATGGTAAATGTTAATTATAGAATCTAGGTAACAGGTGTATGTATATTTCCTGTGTAATTGCATTTTCTACACTTGAAAATGTTAATGTAGAAAATTTTAATATGGGATGAAAATCAAATTTCTTAAAATATGTAAGATTATCTATAAGAATTCTTACTAAAATTATTTTAGTAGAATAGCCTTAGGATACATTAGAAATGTGAAGTTTAGGGGCACCTGGGTGGTTCAGTTGGTTAGGCATCTGACTTCGGCTCAGATCATGATCTCACGGTCTGTGAGTTCAAGCCCCACGTCTGGCTCTGTGCTGACAGCTCAGAGCCTGGAGCCTGCTTAGCATTCTGTAACTTCTTCTCTCTCTGCCCCTCCCCTACTTACTCTCTGTCTCAAAAATAAATAAACATTAAAATAATAAAAATTTTAAAAATGTGCAATTAAAAATGCAATATTTTTGGGGTGCCTGGGTGGCTCACTCAGTTAATCATCCAACTTCCACTCAGGTAATGATCTTGCAATTCACAAGTTTGAGCCCTGCGTTGGGCTTTGTGCTGACAGCTGAGAGCCTGGAGCCTGCTTCTGATTTGTTGTCTCTCTCTCTCTCTGTCCCTCCCCTACTTGTGCTCTGTCTCGGTATGTCTCAAAAATAAATAAGAGCATTTTTAAAAATTATAAAATGCAATATTTTTTTAATTTTTTTTTTTTCATTTACATCCAAGTTAGTGTATAGTGCAACAATGATTTTAGGAGTAGATTCCCTAATGCCCCTTACCCATTTAGCCCATCCCCCCTCCCACATCCCTCCAGAAATCCTCTGTTTGTTCTCCATATTGAAAAGTCTCTTATGTTTTTGTCCACTTCCCTGTTTTTATATTATATTTGATTCCCTTCCCTTAGGTTCACCTGTTTTGTATCTTAAAGTCCTCATATGAGTGAAGTCATATGATATTTGTCTTTCTCTGACTGACTAATCTTGCTTAGCATAATACCCGCTAGTTCTAACCAGGTAGTTGCAAATGGCAAGATTTCATTCTTTTTGATTGCCGAATAATATTCCATTGCGCGCGCGCGCGTGTGTGTATACCACATCTTCTTTATCCATTCGTCCATCAGTGGACATTTGGTCTCTTTATATACGTTGGCTCTTGTTGATAGTGCTGCTATAAACACTGGGGTGCATGTGTCCCTTCGAAACAGCAAAACTGTATCCCTTGGATAAATACCTAGTAGTGCAATTGCTGGGTCGTAGGGTAGTTCTATCTTTAGTTTTTTGAGGAACCTCCATACTGTTTTCCAGAGTGGCTGCACCAGTTTGCGTTCCCACCAGCAGTGCAAAAGAGATCCTCTGTCTCCGCATCATTGCCAACATCTGTTGTTGACTGAGTTGTTAATGTTAGCCATTCTGACAGGTGTCAAGTGGTATCTCATGGTGGTTTTGATTTGTATTTCCCTGATGATGAGTGATGTTGAGCATGTTTTCATGTGTCAGTTGACCATCTGGATGTCTTCTTTGGAGAAGTGTCTATTCATGTCTTTTGCTCATTTCTTCACTGGATTAGTTGTTTTTTGGGTGTTGACTTTGATATGTTCTTTGTAGATTTTGGATACTAACCCTTTGTCTGATATGTCATTTGCAAATATCTTCTCCCATTCCATCAGTTGCCTTTTAGTTTTGCTGATTGTTTCCTTCACTGTACCAAAACTTTTTGTTTTGATGAGGTCCAAATAGTTCATTTTTGCTTTTGTTTCCCTTGCCTCTGGAGACGTGTTGAGTAAGAAGTTGCTGCAGCCAAGGTCAAAGAGGTTTTTGCCTGCTTTCTCCTCAAGGATTTTTATGGCTTCCTGTCTTACATTGAGGTCTTTCATCCATTTTGAGTTTATTGTTGTGTATGGTATAAGAAAGTGGTACAGGTTCATTCTGCATGTCGCTGTCCAGTTTTCCCAGCACCACTTGCTGAAGAGACTATCTTTATTCCACTGGATATTCTTTCCTGCTTTGTCAAAGATTAGTTGGCCATACGTTTGTGAGTCCATTTCTGGGTTCTCTATTCTGTTCCATTGATCTGAGTGTCTCTTGTTGTGCCAGTAGCACACTGTCTTGATTACAGCTTTGTAAAAGAGTTTGAAGTCCCCGATTGCGATGCCTCCTGCTTTGGTTTTCTTCTTAAAGATTGCTTTGGCTATTAGGGATCTTTTCTGGTTCCATGCAAATTTTAGGATTGTTTTTGCTAGCTCTGTGAAGAATACTGGCATTATTTTGATAGGAATTGCATTGAATATGTAGATTGCGCTGGGTAGTATCAACATTTTAACAATATTTGTTCTTCCTATCCAGGAGCATGGAATCTTTTCCCATTTTTTTGTGTCTTCTTCAATTTCTTTTATAAGCTTTCTATAGTTTTCAGTGTATAGATTTTTCACCTCTTTGGTTAGATTTATTCCTAGGTATTTTGTGGGTTTTGGTGCAATTATAAATGGGATCGATTCCTTGATTTCTCTTTCTGTTGTGTCATTATTGGTGTATAAGAATGCAATAGATTTCTGTGCATTGACTTTATATCCTGCCACTTTGCTGAATTCATGGATCAGTTCTGGCAGTTTTTTGGTGGAATCTTTTGGCTTTTCCGTATAGAGTATCATGTCATCTGCAAAGAGTGAAAGTTTGACCTCCTCCTGGCCGATATGGATGCCTTTTATTTCTTTGTATTGTCGGATTGCAGAGGCTAAAACTTCCAATACTATGTTGAATAACCATGGCCAGAGTGGACATCCCTGTCTTGTTCCTGACCTTAGGGGGAAAGCTCTCAGTTTTTCCCCATTGAGGATGATATTAGCATTGGGTCTTTCATATATGGCTTTTTATGATCTCGAGGTATGCTCCTTCTATCCCTACTTCCTTGAGGGTTTTTATCAAGAAAGGATGCTTTATTTGTCAAATGCTTTCTCTGCATCTATTGAGGGGATCATGTGGTTCTTGTCCTGTCTTTTATTGATGTGATGAATCACATTGATTGTTTTGTGGATATTGAACCAGCCCTGCATCCCAGGTATAAATCCCACTTGGTCGTGGTGAATAATTTGCTTGATATATTGTTGGATCCGGTTGGCTAATATCGTGTTGAAGATTTTTGCATCCATGTTCATCAGGGAAATTGGTCTATAGGTCTCCTTTTTAGTGGAGTCTCTGTCTGGTTTTGGAATCAAGGTAATTCTGGCCTCATAGAAAGGGTTTGGAAGTTTTCCTTCCATATCTATTTTTTGGGACAGCTTCAAGAGAATAGGTGTTAACTCTTCCGTAAATGTTTGGTAGAAATCCCCTGGAAAGCCATCTGGCCCTGGACTCTTGTTTGGGAGATTTCCGATTACTAATTTGATTTTTTTTACTGTTTATGGGTCTGTTCAAATTTTCTATATCTTCCTGTTTCAGTTTTGATAGTGTATATGTTTCTAGGAATTTATCCATTTCTTCAGATTGCCCATTTTATTGGCATATAATTGCTCATAATATTCTCTTATTATTGTTTTTACTTCTGCTGTGTTGGTTGTGATCTCTTCTCTTTCACTCATGATTTTATTTATTTGGGTCCTTTCCTTTTTCTTTTTGATCAAACTGACTTGTGGTTTATCAGTTTTGTAAATTCTTTTCAAGAACCAGCTTGTGATTTCATTGATCTGTTCTGTTCTTTTGGTTTCCATAGCATTGGTTTCTGCTCTAATCTTTATTATTTCCTATCTTTTGCTGTTTTGGGATTTTATTTGGTGTTTTTTTTTCCAGCTCCTTAAGGTGTAAGGTTAGGTTGTGTGTCTCAGACCTTTCTTCCTTCTTTAGGAAGGCCTGGATTGCTATATACTTCCCTGTTAGGACCGCCTTTGCTGCATCTCAGAGGTTTTGGGTTGTGTTGTTATCATTTTCCTTGGCTTCCATGTACTTTTTAATTTCCTCTTTAACTTCTTGGTTAGCCTGTTCATTCTTTAGTAGAATTTTCTTTAGTCTTCAAGTATTTGTTATCTTTCCAAAATTTTTCTTCTGGTTGATTTCGAGTTTCATACCGTTGTGGTCTGAAAATATGCACGGTAAGATCTCAATCTTTTTGTATTTATTGAGAGCTTATTTGTGTCCCAATATGGGATCTATTCTGGAGAATGTTCCATGTGCACTGGAGAAGAATGTATATTCTGCTGCCCTAGGATGAAATGTTCTGAATATATCTGTTAAGTGCATCCAGTCCAGTGTGTCATTCAAAGCCATAGTTTCCTTGTTGACTTTCTGTTTGGGTGATCTGTCCATTGCTGTGAGTGGGGTGTTGAAGCCCTCTACCCTTATGGTATTATTATCAATGAGTTTCTTTATGTTTGTGATTAATTGATTTATGTATTTGGGTGCTCCACATTTGGTGGATAAATTTTTACAATTGTTAGGTCTTCTTGGTGGATAGACCCCTTAATTATGATATAATGCCCTTCTGCATCTCTTGATACAGTCTTTATTTTAAAGTCTAGATTGTCTGATATATGTGTGGCTACTTCAGCTTTCTTTTGTTGACCATTAGTAGGATAGACGGTTTTCCATCCCCTTTCAATCTGAAGGTGTCTTTGGGTCTAAAGTGGGTCTCCTGTGAACAGCATATAGATAGATCTTGTTTTCTTACCGGTTCTCTTACCTTATATCTTCTAATTGGAGCATTTAGTCCATTGGCATTTAGAGTGAGTACTGAAATATACAAGTTTATTGCCATTATGTTTCTTATAGAGTTGTATTTTCTGGTGGTGGTCTCTGGTCCTTTCTAGTCTTTGTTGCTTTTGGTCTTTTTTTTTTTTTGCTTGTTTTCTCCCTTCAGGGGTCACCCTTAAAATTGCTTGCAGGGCTGGTTTAGTGGTCATGAACTCCTTTCATTTTGTTTGTCTGGGAAACTTTTAATCCCTCCTTCTATTTTGATTGACAGCCTTGCTGGATAAAGAATTCTTGGCTGCATATTTTTCTCATTCAGCACATTGAATAGATCTTGCCACTCCTTTCTGGCCTGCCAAGTTTCTGTGGATAGGTCTGCTGCAAACCTGATTTGTCTTCCCTTGTAGGTTAAGGACTTTTTTTTCCCTTGGTGCTTTCATGATTCTCTCCTTGCCTCAGTATGTTGTCAACTTGACTATGATATGCCTTGTTGATGGTCGGTTTTTGTGAATCTTATGGGAGTCCTCTGTGCTTCCTGGATATTTATGTTTGTGTCTTTCCCCAAGTTAGGAAAGTTTTCTGCTATAATTTGCTCACATAAGCCTTCTACCCCTTTTTTCTCTCTTCATCTTTTGGGACACCTATTATTCTGATGTTGTTCATTTTTTTTTTTTAATTTTTTTTCAACGTTTATTTATTTTTGGGACAGAGAGAGACAGAGCATGAACGGGGGAGGGGCAGAGAGAGAGGGAGACACAGAATCGGAAATAGGCTCCAGGCTCTGAGCCATCAGCCCAGAGCCCGACGCGGGGCTCGAACCCACGGACCGCGAGATCGTGACCTGGCTGAAGTCGGACGCCCAACCGACTGGGCCACCCAGGCGCCCCAGATGTTGTTCATTTTTAATGGGTCGCTGATTTCTCTAATTCTTAAATCATGCTCTTTTGCCTTAGTCTCCCTCTTTTTTTCTGCTTCATTATTCTCCATAAGTTTGTCCTCTATATTGCTGATTCTCTGCTCTGCCTTACCATCCTTGCTGCCGTGGAATCCATTCGAGATTGCAGATCAGTTATAGCATTTTTTATTTCATCCTGACTAGCTTTTACTTCTTTTATCTCCACAGAAAGGGATTCTAATCTATTTTCAACCCCAGATAGTATTCTTATTATCGTGATTCTAAATTGTGGTTCAGACATCTTGCTTGTATCTGTGTTGATTAACTCCCTGGCTGTCATTTCTCCCTGCTCTTTCTTTTGGGGCAAATTCTATCCTTTTGTCATTTTGAAGAAAGAAAAGGAATTAATAAGGTAAAAAAAATTAAAATTAAAAAATTAAAACCAACACACACACACAAAAATCAAATAAATGATGTTAGATCCTAGGTGTGTTTTGGTACAGTTGTTGAAAGGAGCTTGACAGACTAGAGAAAAAAGGGAAAAAAGAAAAAGAAAAAACAAGAAAAGTGAAAGAAATAAGAAGGAAACATGAGAAAATTTGAAAAAATGAATACAATGAAATAGAATAAAATGAAATGATGGAAGTAAAATAGAATTTGAAAAATTTACAAAAAAGTAAATAATACAGTAGAAAAATATTTTAAAAAATTATTTTTAATAAATATTGAAAATAAAAATAAATATTTTATCTTTTTTTATTCAGAAAAAGAAAAGAGATGAAAAAGAAAAAAAAGAGTATTGAATAGATGGTCCAGTGAACAGACTGAAATATGATTGAAATTATATCGTTTCCCCTAGAAGTCAAACTATGAAGTACTTTATACTTCATAAACTAAGCAGGCAGAGAGACTTGTGTTCCTGAAGAGCAAGGTTGGTCTACTTGGGCGGGGCTTAGTGTAATGGCTCCATTCTCCACTAGATGGCGCTGCTTAGCTTCCTGGGGTGGATTGTTGTGTCTCTTGTGGGTGTGTATGTGCATGTGTGGGAGGGGTGAAAATGGCATCACCAAGCTACCCAGTCTCTAGTATCAGCACTCTGTTTTCCCTGACCAGCAGTCGTCCACCCATCCTTTGTCTCTGGCTTCCATCCACTCCCCGCTTTTACCCTGTCCGTGACCAAGCTGTCAATCTGCCAGGCAGCACCTCCCTCCTGAGTTTTATCTCAGATGCAGCTCTGTTTCCCAACCCCTCACATCTGAGAGACTGTGACTTTGACCTGTTCAGACCTTCTGGGGAAGGGTCTCACTGAGCAGTGGCTGGCTGCCAGCTGCACCCAGGAATGTTCGTGGGACTGTGCTGCTGCCGATGCCCAGAGTCTGCGGCTAGGTGCCGGTTTGCCCCAGAAAAAGTTCACATAATCATGTAGCAGCAGCATTTCAGGGATTATGGAAAATCACAGCACACATCTGGCACCAGACTTCACCCTTAACGACCCTGTTCCAGCACCATTGAATATGGTTGTTCTCTGGGGTCTTCTGGGACTGGGTGCACAGCCAGCTACCAAATGTCCTTCCAGCAGGGGAATCACCTCTCCTCATGTGGCCCAAGGATCCCTGGACCTCACTCTGATCCTGGGGATTCACCCTTCCCAGCAGAGCACCACCAGGTATCAAGTTGTGGAGTTTCAGACTCTCTGCTCCCCTTGTTTATAGAGTCTTAATGGAATTTAAACCCTCTCCTTTCTCCTTTCTCCCTTTTTATTTCAGTCCCTGTAGCTCTTTCCACTTTTCCACTTTCTCTCCTGCTGCTTCTGGATAGGGGTGCTTTTCCTGTACTCTCCCCCCCCATCTCCATCTTCTCTCTGCAAGCAAAACCAGCTCCCTGCCCTCCACAGCTTCTCTTTCCCCCAGTTCAGCTCTCCACGCTGAGTACCTACTGAGTTCTGTGTTTCTGGTTGTGCAGGTTGTTGTGTTAATCCTCAAATCCATTTTCTAGGTGTGCAGGATGGTTTAATATTGGTCTGGCTGTATTTCATGGATGCGAGACGCACACAAAAAAAACTTCCATGCTGTTCTGCCATCTTGGCTTCTCCTAAAGTGCAATCTTTTCAAAGAATTACGTATGCGTCAGTTATACCTAAAGTAGCTACAAAATTTGTACCCTTTCTCCATATAACTTTTTATCACAGAGCTTAAAATTGGTTGTCAGAAAAAGCAACAAACAGTTAAGTTAAATGATATAACATCAGTTAGCAATCCAGTTTGTAAAGTTTGTTTTATTCAGACAGTCCTATAAACATCCATTTTACTTAGGATTTAAAGGAAAGTCATATTGTGAGTTTTATGCAAAGTTCTGTTAAGTTTAGGGGAAAATGTTAACATGGCCCAGTACATATACAATGAGAAGTCAAGACAACCCACCCCATGAATGGTTAACTCTAGTGCCCATATGTTCTTTGTTCTGAACTGTATATAACTTTTTTTTCAGAGGAAAAAGCTAAATGAAAAGAGAAAATGGCCCTGTGCCACTCTATTCTAATAGTATGCCTAATTTGAAAGTTATTACTATTGTTCAGGTCTAATCTCATTACAGGCAAATGTACATCACTTACCATTTTCAGCAAAACATTATCTTTAATGATACCAACCATTAGAATCTATATAGATTTTTATAGCATTTGCTTTTAAGTATATCAATCCTGAAGAAGCTGTAATCAATGGATTATGTTAAATATTTTGATGAACCTGTCAAATAGGAAAAAAGTTTACTAACGGTTCTTATTTTTGTATCATGCCATCTCAGTCAATGGGGAAGAGAGCCATGGAGTAGCAAAACGTGTTAACCAATCATGAAGAAAATCCTTCCATCGCTACTATTTGATGTAATGTTGACATTATTACTGACTGCGGCACTTTGATTCAAGTATGAGAAAGTAGTTCCAAAGCTATATATACATAAAAATCACCTGAAGTTACAAGCTGTGTAAATTTTAAGAGGAGCAATCATTCTCAAAATTCCTGTGTATCCTAACACTATTAAAATATCCGGCCAAAAGCATCTTCATTTTGCCTTGGATGCTCAGATAGTGTCAGGGAGGAAGACCTACCTCTGCCCTATGGTCCTTCTAGCTAGACTTAGAATCAAATTGACATGAGACAGATTAACAGGAGAAGATCAAATTTAATAGGTATATGTATAGGGAATCCACAAGAAATGAAAATCTTAGAGCCAGATGCAGGGCTCGAGCTCACAGATCATGAGATCATGTTCTGAGCCAACGTTGGACGCTTAACTGACTGAGCCACCCAGGTGCCCCTAAAATTTTATTTTCTATTTGAATAAAGTTATATTTCTAGTTGGTTCTCTCCTATAGTAGTTTGCTGGAACAAGCAGATGTCAGAAGAAGGAGGCAACGACAGCCCTGAAGCAGCCATTAAAAATTCACATCCAGGGGTGCCTGGGTGGCTCAGTCAGTTGAGCATCCAACTTTGGCTCAGGTCATGATCTCGCAGTCTGTGAGTTCGAGTCTCATGTCGGGCTCTGTGCTGACAGCTCAAAGTCTGGAGCCTGCTTCAGATTCTGTGTCTCCTTCTCTCTCTGCCCCTCCCCTGCTCATGCTCTATCTCTCTCTCTCTGTCAAAAATAAATAAACATTAAAAAAAATTTTAATTCACATCCATGTAACTAGCATGGTATTTATGAAGCAATAGCAGTAGTTGAACCTACCACATATTCTTGCCCTTGAGCTTATGTTGGTGAATTCCCTGTGTGTTTCAATAAATGGACTCAGTAGTCACATAGGCCTCAGTTAAAATCCCTACTCTGCCACTCATAAACTGTGTGATCATAGAAAAACAACTACTTTGAGTCCACTCTTTCCCTCAGAGTAAATCCCATTACTTTTCAGGGCGAATAAATGAGGAAACATGTATGACCTAGAATAATTCAAGTACTCCCTAAATGGAAGTTCTTTTTCTTATGACTGCTTCATCAAAATTAGATTTAAAATGCATTTAATGTTTTTCCAGCAATATGGCAGACTAGATATCCTGTAAAAAAAAATAAAAATTGTGTCTAAGCATCTAGCAATACTTGGTTTAAAAAAGTAAATGCAGAGATGAACATTTTTAATAGGGTGATAAAAGAATCTCCTAGGCAATGACAGAAATAAAAACAAAAATGGAAGTTAGGAGATAAGTAAGTTAGGGCAAATGCTAAGACTATCTTCAGAGGTGTATGCTGATCTCAGTAACCAGATTTTAATAGCTGAGTGGGAAGGAGAAGCATGTTCCATATGGTAGGGTGTCAAAACTGAGCCTGTAATTTAAAGCCAAGGGCCTTGAAGGGCTACACCTTCAATGAAGCAGTTAAACTAAATAAAATCTGTGTGTCAAAAAATATTAGGAAAATTGAGAATTCATAACCACATACAATCTTCACGTTGTATTGGGGTTTGAATGTATAACATCAAAAATGATTTGAGAAATCCCCAACGAAAGATAGTGCCATAGATTTGACTTAGATTGACCTAGTCAAAAGCAAATCCCTTCTAATGGGGTACCTCTTCAACCAAGGTCACCCAGTAGTCCCACAGTTGAGAGTCCCACTAAGCAGATTTTAACATATTATAAACACATGAGAAAACAAGCTATGTAAGCCAAAGTTAGAAAATTTTTAAACAGAAATAGAATTTCAAGATCCACAATTAATGGAATATGGATCTTTATGGGTTAGGGGTCAGTCAATTGAAAGCTGGACATGTGGAATGTTTTTTTTTTTTTTCCTAAGTGAAGAATGAGCAAAGCTCAGAGTAGATAAATAGTATGTTCAGTTTTGCTACAAATAAAAGATATAATGTAAGTTAATTGTCATCAACATCACCCTAATAGTGTTCTAGAACTATTAATAGTGTTCTAGAACACCTAATAGTGTTGGGATTCTGTGTGGAGTCCTGGCTCTGGCAAGAGCTAACTCTATGGCCTTAGTAGAGCTACTTTTACTCTATGTGTCACAGTTTTCTTAATTATAAAATAAGGATAATAACTGAGATTAGTGCTTTTATGAGAATAGAATGAGATTATAAAAACACATAAATATATATCAATAAATATTCAATAAGAATATTTAAGTGTATATTAAAGTGTGCATTCAAGGCATCTTACTAATGCATAAAGTTTAACATTGGAAAACAAAGCTGGTTGAGACAAAATAAACATTCAGGTGATTTTTTTAAAAAGGCAAATAAACTAACAATTATAATATGGCTTATTTCCCTTAATATTAATACATATCGATTGAAACTAAAATCTATAAGACTGAATGGTACAAATTTCGTGATAATATAGTTACCAAATGGTTCACACAAAAAGAAGCATTCAATCTGAATCAAAAATGTTAGTAAGAATTTCTTGGCAGAAAAGGGAAGGAGTGGAGAGAACACTATGGGCAAAGTAAAAAAAGCACACAAGATTATATACCGAAAATGGCAAGTAGAGCCCTGTGGGTTAAGTTTACTATATTAAAGGCAATATGGAAGAAAATGATGTAGACTACAACAAAATTGACATGGCTTTGTCTCTGAATTTTAGGAGACTAGAGTCAATATTAAGTGTTAGAGAATTTCAATTATTTTTATTATTTTTCATACAGAATTTAGTTTTTAGAGTTCAAAGTCAAATAGAGGATATTTTTCATAAATGATGTATTTCATATTTCCTTCACATGTGGATGGATACTTAAGTTGTTTCTATTTCTCAGCTATTGTGAATAATGCTGCAATAAGCGAGGGAATGCACATACCTCTTGAACGTAGTGATTACAATTCCTTTGGGTACAGAGCCTAAATTGGGATTGCTGGATCATAATATAGTTTTATGTTTAAATTATTTTTTGAGAAACCTCCACACTGTTTAGCACAATGGCTGCACCAGTTTGCATTCCCAGCAACAGTGCACAAAGTTTCCCCTTTCTCCACATCTTTACCGATACTTGTCTCTTGTCTTTTTGATGATAGCCACTCTTACTGGTGTGAGGGAATACTTCATTGTGGTTTTGATTTGCACTTCCCTCATAATTAGTGATGTTGAGAATTTTTTTTTCATGTACCTGTTGGCCATCTGTATGCCTTCCTTGGAAAAATGCCATTCAAGTCTTCTGGTTTTTAATTGGATCATTATTATTATTATTTTTGCTCTTGTGTTATATGAGTTCCTGATCTACTTTGGCTATTCACTCCTTATCAGGTATGCAGTTTGCAAATATTTTTTCCCATTCTGTAGGTTTCCTTTTTATTTTGCTAATTGTTTCTTTTGCTTTGCAGAAGCTTTTTAGTTTGATGTAGTCCCACTTGTTGATTTTTCTTTTGTTGCTTATGCTTTGAGTGTCAGATCAACAAAATCATTACCAAGACCAGTATCCAGGAGCTTTTTCCATATATTTTCTTTTAGGACTTTTATGCTTTCGGGTTTTATGCTTAAGTCTTTAATCCAGTTAGAGTTAATGTTTTTAAGTGGTATAAGATAGAGATCCAGTGTTATTCTTTTGCCTGTGATTATCCAGTTTTCCCAACACCATTTATTTAAGAGACTATCCTTTACTCACTGAGTATTCTTGGCTATTCTGTCATATGTTGGTTAACCAAATATGCTCAGGTATATTTTTGGGTGCTCAATTTTGTTCCATTGGTCTACACAGTGTGTTTGCTAACTCTTTCGTTTGAAATTTCAGATTTTCTCTTGAATGTCTGTAATGAATTATTTATTTGTTTGTTTATTTTAAATACTTATTTTGAGTGAGAGTGAGTGTGAGTGGAGGAAGGGCAGAGAGAGAGAGGGAGAGAGTATCCCAATCAGGCTCCACTCTGTCAGCACCAAGCCTGATGTGGGGCAAACTGTGAGATCATGACCTAAGGTGAAATCAAGAGTTGACTGCTTAACTGACTGAGCCACCCAGGCACCCCGGAATGTTTTATTTAGTTATTGTTTTTTTCAACTCTCCGATTTATTTGCTTTATCTCTTTATTTTCTCTATTTGATGAAACACAGCCATCATACCTTCCCTTACTTCTATAATCATGATTTTCTTCAGTTCTTGAACCTAGAATGGCTTAATAATGGCTTTCAAGCCTTTATTAAATACATCTAGTTGGTCTCACAGATAGTTGATACTGCATACTTTTTTCCCCCAGTGAGTGCATTATACCTTCCAGCTTCTTTGCATGACTTATGTTTTGTTGGAAACTTAACATTTCAGGTAATACAGCCTTTGTTCAAAGAATGGGGTGTGGGCATATGGGAGCCCCTGCCTCTTGGTCACACATGCCTAGATCATAGCCTCAGCAATAGGTACCTGTGACCTAAATCAGAAATGTTGACATCCTGTCCCTCTTGGGAAGAAACGTATGTCTAGGAACTCGGAGGGAAAGAGAACTCTGTTTTCTTTCCTGTACCAGTCTAGAATGGAGTGTCTGTCTCACTGAGCTTCACCAGGGGAGGGACATGGGTGGTGGTTCAAATACAAAGCCTCTCATAATTCTTACCTTGTTTTAATAGTTTTTCTTGAATAAATGTTCTTCATTTGCAGTATTCTTTTAAGAATACCATTTTCAGAGACATTAAGTCTTTATCTTTTTAAGTAATTTTTACCACTTTCAAAGGCAGGTGGGTCTGTAGAGCCCCTTACACTGTCATGCCGGATGTAGAACCTCAGTCCTCCATTATCATGACCTAATTTAAGAATATATTTTCCATCATGACCCAGTAAACACACATGCACCTACACACTTAATTATAACAAGATTTTACAGAATACTTTTCCTTACTAAGTGTGATTCATTCCACTATATTCCTATTTTATTTTGCCTAATTAAAAAAAGTACTAGTTGGCAATATCTGGATTGATTTTTCTACGCACTAATAGATTGTGACTAACAGATTAGAAAACACTACTCAAGTTGATTTGCAGTCTTGGTTTATTTGCTCACTCATTTATCCTTTTATTAATTGAAGCTGTAATTATTTAGCACACTAGTTTGATTTTCATTTTTGAAAGTACAAATATGAGCAAAATGCAATTGTTATTCAGAGGAGCTTAAAACATGTTCTACTTGGGGAACATATTAGAGGTGAAAACGCTATTGACAATAGATGTAATATTGGACGTTGTTAAGCAGAGGAGTAATGCAATCATACCTATGTCTTAGGAAGTCAAATCTGGTGGTAGCATAGAGGTTGGAATGGTGATGGGGAGAAACCAAAATCTGATACATCAATTCAGAAGCTTTAGCATTAAGTCAGCAACATGGTGTGAACCCAAATTTAATGTTATAGTAGAATCTGATAAGAGAGTCAACAAATGGGAATCTAAGAGACACGTAGCAGTAAAATATAATGATAGGTGAATTTTAAGATAAAGACATTTTCAAAAAATAATAAGATAAAGATACTTTCTTGTGCAGTAGGGGATATGTTAGCATCATTTACTTGAAAGGGGAATATGAGGAAGAAGGTATGTTTAGGGGGAAAGTGGCAGAGAAGTATTTCCTTTTGTAGGTATTGATAATTTGTTCTTAACTGAGAAAATAGGAGTTGTGAGAAAAGCATTAATTTTAAAGTCTGATAGAAATTGCAGGAATTGAACAGAAAGTGATACAACACTGAGTGAAAATAAAAACTGATCCTGATAAATAAAACCAATCCTGATATTTGTGAAATTAAATGTGACTTAATATGTATTATGTAATGTTTGGCACTATGGTTTTTGTGTTTTTTAATGTAATGCATACAGTCACTTTCATTTTAGTGAAAATTAGTAGTTATAAAAGAAGGCAATTTAAAGAGGTAAGGTGTATTAAAGTACAATGGTTGTATTTGAAATCAGTTATGAAGTAAAAATTTTGCAAGAAGATACCACGTTATCAATATATTTTGACTTTAGAGTAACAGTGAATTATTTGAAAGTAAATGACTGAGTTTAGACATTTAACAGTAAGCTTGATGATTCTGGGTTTATAAAAGCAGCAAAAAAATATATATTCATTTGCACTTGCATGCTGTAGCTGAAATACCATCAGCTCCTGATCACATACCTAAGAGCCAGTTTCAAATTCCAGCACAATGGCTTACTATGTAAAAATGAAAAGTAATTTTTTTTTTAAACCTTGTTTCTTCATCATAAAGTACAAAATAATACCACCTCCCTCCTAGAGTTGTAAGGATTCAACATAGAAGCTAAATCAAGGGACCAGCACCCATACCTGGTATTTAGTGGGTACAAATGAATGAAATACAGGAAAAGACCTGCATCCACACATTAACAGTAAAAATAGGTGAACTGCTAAATCTGACATTCATAGTATTTCTGGAAGCAATAGAAGCAAGCATTCTTCTGGTTTAGTAGCCATGTTACCTTGGTACAGAATGACATAGTGCTGGTGTGAATAACATATTGCTCAGGTAATGTCATTTTTAGTCAGCAGTAATGGGTATAATGCCCCAAATTTGAGAATAAGGATAAGTACATTAGAAACTATTGCCCAGTTGAATGTTTATCCATTAAGTGGTTTATATATTCCCATAATTTCAATGATTCTCGCCATTCCAAATAGGTCTTACCACTAAGAACTGTTTTGTAATTAGCAATCATGAAAAGTCAATATTTTTTGAATGATAATTTGTGATGGTGCTAATATCTATAGAACAAATTCTCAAATGCAAATTTCTATTAAATTTATATAGTGGGGCACCTGAATGGCTCAGTAGATTGAGTGTCCGGCTTCAGCTCAGGTCATGATCTTGCAGTTCGTGAGTTCGAGCTCCACATTGGGCTCACTGCTGTCAGTGCAGAGCCTGCTTTGGATCCTCTGTCTCCCTCTCTCTGTCCCTGCCCTTCTTGTGCTCTCTCTGTCAAAAATAAAAATAAACATTAAAAATTAAGTTTATATTGTTTTAAAATGAGAATATGTACCTTTCAACTAGTCGTCAGAGAGACTCACCTTCCCCGACACTTAACCTGTGGGGGTTTCAAATGTAACCCCATTTACTCATAAATGCTTCTCCAAGCCCTCTGAGATTTCATTGGGTCAGACTAGCAGTGATGGTTAGGCAGCCTCTTGCCAGAGAGGCAGGGGACAGAATGATATTTCAGCTGTAGGGGTTCCTGATTTAGTGTCGTTGGAGCAATATCACCATCTCATTTCCATTTGCATTAGCCCTTGTCCTGGAACATAATGACTATGGGAAAGGAAAAGGGCCAGGGATTATATAAATAAATTGTATCATATAGAAGTGTTGTAAACAAATACATATATTTCTTTTGCCTCCATTACGTCCCCTTTTATCTCTGCTTTTGGAGGAGGGAGCTTTGGGACAGAAGATAAAGATGTGTCACTTGGGATTTTCAGACATGCCTGTGGCAGCAAGCAAATCTTTAGCTGAGTTTCAAGCCCTCCTCTGGCCTGTCCACTAGTCTGGGGCCTACCCAGAGATCACACTGTGATCTCTCTGTCTCTGACACACACACATGCATGCATATATGTAAAAAAATGACAAAAATGGAATAAGACTGTAGTCTAGTTAACAGTATTTTACCAATGTAAATTTCCTTCTTCTTTGCTATTTTACTACAGTTATTTAACATGTCACCATTGTGGACAACATTAGGGTAAGAGTTCACAAGAATCTATTTTTGCAATTTTCTATGAATCTATATTTTAAAACAGAAGTTAACAAAATGATAATTATAAAATGACTGGAAATTTAAACAGTAAATGGTTATTTGAAGTGTATTGATACTAAGGAATTTTTAATTTTTAGATGTGACAGTGGTACCCTGCTTGTTATCTTTTATTTATAGAGATGAAAAGTAAATATTTACAGATGACAGAATGTCTGGGATTTTTTTCAATAGAATATGGAAGTTGGGGACAGGGTGGGCATATATCTGAAGCAGGATTGGCTGTGATTTTATATATATTCATACTGGATGATGAGTGCATGGAGATTAATTCTGTTTCTGCACATATTTGAAGTTGTCCATAATAAAAATAGAATCAAGAAAACAGTGATTCCCCCTGTAAGCCTTTTCAAGCTGTACCACTTGAGACTAACTGTAAATGTCATGTTCTCAGTCAATACCATATGCCAAATTATTCTCTCACATAAAACCTTTAATTCTGCTGCCAGTGATTTGATTGTCAAATCAATACAGGGAAACCAGGCATAGATTTTGTTCATAAAGCTTCCTAAGTAGTTAATTTTAGAAATGTCCACTGTATGCTAGATGAAATGAACACCATTTATATTTATAAATCTATTTTTAAAGAGGTCATTTAAGACCTTTCAAACAAACATATATCCTCATTTCTTAATAAGCAAGTCAACAACATGATCACTTTAAAACAATAACAACAGTTTTCTGTGCATGGTACTAACTAGTGTCTGCTTTAAAAGGCTAGTAATCACTTTGGCACCAAGAGTTATGTCTTAAAACATGACCTTTGTGCCTCTGCTACTGAAGCTAGATACTGGCAATAGTCATCTTTTCAGAAATAATTTGAAAGTTGTCTTTAACCTAAAAATTGTTAGTAAAATATGTGTGTGAAATTTTATGGAGAAATTTTGCCTACATGTGAAATTTGCAAAATTGTGTTTACCTTTGCTATTAATGAAATGATACTTTTAATGCTTCACTTTATTTAAATTCAAAAGAATTTTTAATCTTGTATTTAATTTTCAGCATTTCAGACTCAGTGTTTTTTTTACAATATCCTATGCCTTTATAAAAAAGTTTGTAAAATCCCTATCAAATCACCTGTACTTAATAAAGTCCTTAAAGGTATATTATAGGAAGTATTTTAATATCAAAATCACTTTATGGTCATTATTTGTGCCATATTAACTTAATGTGGAAAGCAAGTAACTTCTTACTTGCCACTAGTGTTGACAACCTTTCTGTTACATTCTATAATTAGAAATTCTTTGCTGATATTGGGGGGAAGACCTTCCTCTGCCCTACGGTCCTTCTAGCTGGACTTAGAATCAAATTGCTATGATATAGATCAACAGGAGGAAATCAAATTTCATAGGTATTTGTACAGGGAATCCACACAGACATGAAATTCCAAACGCAATGAGGCAACAGGAAGCTCATATGCACTAAGGCATGGATAGGGGATGAGGACACAAAGGGAAGAAAGACCAATATCAAGAAGGCTAAAGGAGAGGTTTTCAAAAACAAAGGTTGCCCTGAGAGTCAGATAAGGTTCTTAAGTGAAATGGAGTCTCTGTTAATAGTTCTCTTCCAGGTACAGGCTCTCCTTTCCAATATAAATTTAGGCAGTTGAGGGAGAAGCAGAGAGCTTTTTCTGCACCTGCTAGGTTTTGATTACTTTTTAAAAAATGTTTTTATTTATTTATTTTGATAGGTGGGGAGGGGCAGAGAGAGAGGGAGAGAGAGAGAATCCCAAGCAGGCTCCATGCTACCAGTGCAGAGCCCAATGTAGGGCTCGAACCCACAAACCATGAGATCATGACCTGAGCGAAAACCAAAAGTCAGATGCTTAACCCAGTGAGCCATCCAGGCATCCCTGGTTTTGAATTTTTTTTTAACGTTTATTTATTTTTGAGACAGAGACAGAGCATGAACGGGGGAGGGGCAGAGAGAGAGGGAGACACAGAATCGGAAGCAGCTCCAGGCTCTGAGCCATCAGCCCAGAGCCCGACGCGGGGCTCGAACTCATGGACCGTGAGATCGTGACCTGAGCTGAAGTCGGACGCTTAACCGACTGAGCCACCCAGGCGCCCCACAGGCATCCCTGGTTTTGATTACTTTTAACTCAAAATAATCTTTATACCAAAGTGGCCCATTTTGGGGCAGACAACCCTTTGCACCTCCACTGAATAAAAGTAAATAAAACAGAAGACTAAAGATTTGAAGTAAGTTGACTTTTGCAAGGTAATATTGTTATTATTTATCTGCAATCACCGGGTGCAAATTTTTCTCCCTAGTTCAGTTGATAACTTTAGTGATAACAAACATTGACTACTGCCTTTATAGAACTTAATTGCATTAATGTTCCTTTATATTTCCTGATGTATATTTGGGGTTTAAATCCCACAGTTTCATCAGGGTCAAATGGAAGAAGTTCTCCAATCTGAAGTTTCACCAAAATTTCTAGATCATTGCTACGTAGGAAGTTTGTGGTGAATGACTCAGCATTTCTGATAAAATTTGAATATTACTCCATTCTCTTTGTGAGACCTTGATGACCAGAGACGTATCCTGCCACAATACCACTACAGTTAAACATTCATGCTGCCATACGGCTGTGAGCCTGATGCTTGTTACTTTATGGAATCCTTACGGAATAATAATCAGAAGCCATACTAAAAAGTGTCACTCTCACCAGGGTCACAAAATGGAATCTTAAAGATGTTTTCAGTTCATCTTATATTTGTGCCATACCATGAAATAATGCAGTCACTGCAAAAATGGGAATCACTCAATATCCCAAATGAAAATTCAGTCATTTTTAAAATTCATATGTAAAATAACTGACCACAACAACTATCACAAAGTCTTTTGTTTAAACATTTATTCCACTGTGATGTTTACTCATCTTTAGCTCTCCGGTTACTGAGACGAATGTGCTTTACAGGCTCACTAAGTCTTCTAAGATGGGTCGCAATGATCTGAAGTTAACTGAGTGACATTTAAGACTCAAGTGGCCATCTTCGTGTCAAGGTTGATTATATTTGAGATGAAGACTGTGAAAGAAGTTGAGGAACTCCTCAGTAAAATAAACTGGGAAGGAGCACACCAAATGGGAGACTGACTGTACGTGAGGAATTTAAAATCCAGACTGATGGGAAATGCAGGTGGAAAGTAAAGTGCAGACTCAAAGAACAGGTCCCATGGTGTAACATAGGAAAGGAGACAGGGCACATTTAGGTTGGGACTCCTTGATGCTTTCAGCAAGTGTGTACTGATTGTGGTGGTAGAGGGTTTGAAAGTGAACTGTGGATGTGGACAGCCTGGATTAGAATGCTAGCTCTATACAGGTGCATGATTTCAGGTGTTTACTTAGCCTTTCTGTACCTCAGTCTTCTGATCTGTTCAATGAACTTAACTCCTGTAAATCTACCAGATCAGTGCTTAACAGTGGAAAGTGTCCAGGATTAACCAACATTAATGTGGCCGTTATCTTTGCTGTTAACTGTTGTAACATTTTTTGACTGGTGCTAGGCAGTGATGCATAATCAAATAAATGAAAGCTGAATAAGACAGAGTGTCCATTCCAAAGAAGTTAAGCCTAGAGCATTGTATTTTAAACCATTAATTTAAAGGCACTTGATTGTGGCACCTGGCTGGATTGGTAGAGCATGTGATTCTTGGTCTCAGGGTTGTGAGTTCAAGCCCCACGTTGGGCATAGAGCCTACTTATAAATAAATAAATAAACAAATAAATAAATAAATAAATAAATGCAGGTGATCATTAAAATTAGTTTACACACATTTCTGAAATATAAGAGATAATTAGAAGGTATATTAAAAATAAGTGAGTTGTTGCCATTCAGGTTATAATAGGAAGCCAATCGGGATACATTGTGCTGTTGTCATTAGGAAATGAGTTTGTGTCTCAGGCAACCCAGTGCTTCTTAGTATTTTGCTGGGATGTTTTCATAATCAGCATAGGAAATTTCCTGTCTCTGAACCAGATTCATTATCTGTGATTTCCCGTATTTTTACAGTCTAACAGAAAAATATGCAAAATATCCAAGAATCTTAAAAAAAATAAAATCTTAACCACAAAAAAAAAAATAGGAACTGAAAGTCCCAAAGATCTAGAACATAAGTACTAGTGACATAAGAATTAGAGATAACAGAACTTTATTCAGATACCCATGGGTTATATATAGCACAACTCTATAATGAGTTCAAATAATAGGATTTCTTTATTACAAGTTTAAAAAATTAACATGTTAATAAGGAATTTTTGTGTTACTTTTAGGAAAAGTTTAAAATCTGGTATAGTTTTAAAGAGCAACTGTTTTTAGAAAACTATAACCTACTCTTGTATATTTCTTAAAAAAAATTGTTAACATTTATTTATTTTTGAGAGAGAGAGAGCATGAAGAAGAGAGGGAGACACAGAATCTGAAGAAGGCTCCAGGCTCTGAGCTGTCAGCACAGAGCCCAGCACGGGGCTTGAACTCACAGATTGTGAGATCATGACCTGAGCTGCAGTCGGTGGTGCAACTGACTGAGCACCCAGGCCCCCCTGTATATTTCTTAAAGTTGAGACACAGAAACCACGTCTGGGATCTTCAGGGAAAAATACTGATGGATATCCATGAGCTAAGCACTTTGTTCTTTTTAAATACAGTCCGCTATTTTAAAAAAATCTAGATATAATAGATATTCTATTGAAAGCACAGCTGAGGTTTCTAGAGGAAACCAATTACAGAGCAGGATATCTCCAGGAACACTAAGGAGAGAACTGGAAACGAGAATGAAGAACATGAACTGCCGTAGAACATAGAGAACTACTCATCTGATGTTCTGAGCATCACTCGTTGCACTGTGCACTGTGTATTACAGAGGAAGAAAGCTGAGGGAAGGACGCTGAACAAGAATGGTGTAAGAATCTAGATGTCATTTTAAAAGAGTTTCAGAGAGGAAGATGGCGGCGTAGGAGGACGCTGGGCTCACCGTGTCCTGCCAATCACTTAGATTCCACCCACACCTGCCTAAATAACCCAGAAAACCAGCAGAAGACTAGCAGAATGGAGTCTCCAGAGCCAAGCACAGACGAGAGGCCCACGGAAGAGGGTAGGAAGGGTGGAAAGGTGGTGCGCCCTACACAGACTGGCGGGAGGGAGCCGGGGTGGAGGGGCAGCCCGCCGGCAAAGCAGAGCCCCTGAGTCTGGCTGCAAAAGGAGAGGGGCCAGGCGGAGTGTGTTCGGACAGCAAGCGGGACTTAACATCTGGAAGGATATAAGCTAACAGCTCTGCTCAGAGATCGGGAGGGGTGGAGGACAACGGGAGGGAGAGTTGTTGAGCCCCGGACGACAGAGCTCAGCTTGGCGGGAAACAAACGCACTCGCCAGCACCATCTCCCTCGCCCATCCCCCAGCCAAAATCCCAAAGGGAACTGGTTCCTGTCAGGGAACTTGCTTGCACTGTGCAAACACCCAACACTGTGCTTCTGCAGATCCATCCCTCCAGCGGCGGATCTGACTCACTCCCAGTGCCGCAGGGCCCCTCCGGAGGCAGATCACCAAAGGAAAAGCGAGCTGAGCATGCCCTGCCTGCCCCTGTGCGCCTTGCTGATCCACCCCAGCTAATATGCCAGATCCCCAGCACCACAAGCCTGGCAATGTGAAAGTAGCCCAAACGGACCACGCCACCCCATAGTGAATCCCGTCCCTAGGAGAGGGAAAGAGAAGGTGCACACCAGTCTGACTGTAGACCGAGCGGTGGGGTGGGGGCAGACATCAGGTCTGACTGAGGCCCCACGCAACAATGCAAGTTATTGAAGAAAGCACAGGGGAAGCGCCCTACAGTTCCGCACCACTCCAGGGACTATCCAAAATGACGAAACAGAAGATTTCCCCTCAAAAGAATCTCCAGAAAATAACTACAGCTAAAGAACTGATCAAAAGGGATTTAAACAATATAACAGAAAGTGAATTTAGAATAATAGTCATGAAATTAATCGCTGGGCTTAAAAACAGTATTCGGTACAGCAGAAAATCTATTGCTACAGACATCAAGGGACAAAGGAACAGCCAGGAGGAGCTAAAAAGTGCTATAAATGAGCTGCAAAATAAAATGGAGACAACCACAGCTTGGATTGAAGAGGCAGAGGAGAGAATAGGTGAACTGGAAAATAAAATTATGGGAAAAGAGGAAGCTGAGAAAAAGAGAGATTAAAAAATCCAGGAGTATGAGGGGAAAATTGGAGAACTAAGTAATGCACTAAAGAGAAATAATCTACGCATAACTGGTATTCCAGAGGAGGAAGAGAGAGGGAAAGGTGCTGAAGGTGTACTTGAAGAAATCATAGCTGAGAACTTCCCTGATCTGGGGAAGGAAAAAGGCATTGAAATCCAAGAGGCACAGAGAACTCCCTTCAGACGTAACTTGAATCGATCTTCTGCATGACATATAATAGTGAAACATAGGGTATCAGAATGGATAAAAAACAAGGCCCATCTATTTGCTGTCTACAAGAGACTCATTTTAGACCTAAGGACACCTTCAGATTGAGAGTGAGGGGATGGAGAACTATTTATCATGCCACTGGAAGTCAAAAGAAAGCTGGAGTAGCCATACTTATATCAGACAAACTAGACTTTAAATTAAAGGCTGTAACAAGAGATGAAGAAGGGCATTATATAATTGTTACAGGGTCTATCCATCATGGAGAGCTAACAATTATAAATGTCTATGCACCAAATACGGTAGCCCCCAAATGTATAAAACAATTACTCACAAACATAAGCAATCTTATTAATAAGAATGTGGTAATTGCAGGGGACTTTTAACACCCCACTTACAACAATGGATAGATCATCTAGACACACGGTCAGTAAGGAAACAAAGGCCTGAATGATACATTGGATCAGATGGACTTGACAGATATATTTAGAACTCTGCATCCCAAAGCAACTGAATATACTTTCTTCTTGAGTGCACATGGAACCTTCTCCAAGATAGATCACATACTGGGTCACAAAACTGCCCTTCATAAGTATACACAAGAATTGAGATCATACCATGCATACTTTCAGACCACAATGCTATGAAGCTTGAAATCAACCACAGGAAAAAGTCTGGAAAACCTTAAAAAGCATGGAGGTTGAAGAACACCCTACTAAAGAATGAATGGGTCAACCAGGCAATTAGAGAAGAAATTAAAAAATATATGGAAACAAACGAAAATGAAAATACAACAATCCAAATGCTTTGGGATGTAGCGAAGGCAGCCCTGAGAGGAAAATACATTGCAATCCAGGCCTATCTCAAGAAACAAGAAATATCCCAAATGCAAAATCTAACAGCACACCTAAAGGAAATAGAAGCAGAACAGCAAAGACACCCTAAACCCAGAAGAAGAAGAGAAATAATAAAGATTATAGCAGAAATAAACAATATAGAATCAAAAAAACTGTAGAGCAGATCAATGAAACCAAGAGTTGGTTTTTTGAAAAAATAAACAAAATTGATAAACTTCTAGCCAGGCTTCTCAAAAAGAAAAGGGAGATGACCCAAATAGATAAAATCATGAATGAAAATGGCATTATTACAACCAATCCCTCAGAGATACAAGCAATTATCAGGGAATACTATGAAAAACTATATGCCAACAAACTGGACAACCTGGAAGAAATGGACAAATTCCTAAACACCCACACACTTCCAAAACTCAATCAGGAGGAAATAGAAAGCTTGAATAGACCCATGACCAGCGAATAAATCGAATCAGTTATCAAAAATCTCCCAACAAATAAGAGTCCAGGACCAGATGGCTTCCCAGGGGAGTTCTACCTATGTTTAAAGCAGAGATAATACCTATCCTTCTCAAGCTATTCCAAAAAATAGAAAAGGAAGGAAAACTTCCAGACTCATTCTATGAATCCAGTATTACTTTGATTCCTAAACCAGACAGAGACCCAGTAACAAAAGAGAACTACAGGCCAATATCCCTGATGAATATGGATGCAAAAATTCTCAATAAGATACTAGCAAATCAGATTCAACAGCATATAAAAGGAATTATTCACCATGATCAAGTGGGATTCATTCCTGGGATGCAGGGCTGGTTCAACATTCGCAAGTCAATCAACGTGATACATCACATTAATAAAAGAAAAGATAAGAACCATATGATCCTGTCAATCGATGCAGAAAAAGCATTTGACAAAATTCAGCATCCTTTCTTAATAAAAACCTTGAGAAAGTCAGGATAAGGAACATACTTAAAGATCATAAAAACCATTTATGAAAAGCCCACAGCTAACATCATCATCAATGGGGAAAAACTGAGAGCTTTTTCCCTGAGATCAGGAAGACGACAGGGATGTCCACTCTCACCGCTGTTGTTTAACATAGTGTTGGAAGTTCTTGCATCAGCAGACAACAAAAGGAAATCAAAGGCATCAAAATTGGCAAAGATGAAGTCAAGCTTTCGCTTTTTGCAGATGACATGATATGATACATGGAAAATCCGATAGACTCCACCAGAAGTCTGCTAGAACTGACACATGAATTCAGCAAAGTTGCAGGATACAAAATCAATGTACAGAAATCAGTTGCATTCTTATACACTAATAATGAAGCAACAGAAAGACAAATAAAGAAGCTGATCCCATTCACAATTGCACCAAGAAGCATAAAATACCTAGGGATAAATCTAACCAAAGATGTAAAAGATCTGTATGCTGAAAACTATAGAAAGCTTATGAAGGAAATTGAAGAAGATATAAAGAAATGGAAAAACATTCCATGCTCATGCGTTGGTAGAATAAATATTGTCAAGATGTCAATACTACCCAAAGCTAGCACACATTCAATGCAATCCCAATCAAAATTGCACTAGCATTCTTCTCGAAACTAGAACAACCAATCCTAAAATTCATATGGAACCACAAAAGGCCCCGAATAGCCAAAGTAGTTTTGAAGAAGACCAAAGCAGGAGGCATCACAATCCCAGACTTTAGCCTCTACTGCAAACCTGTAATCATCAAGACAGCATGGTATTGGCACAAAAACAGACACATAAACCAATGGAATAGAATAGAAACCCCAGAAGTAGACCCACAAACGTATGGCCAACTCATCTTTGACAAAGCAGGAAAGAATATCCAATGGAAAAAAGACAGTCTCTTTAACAAATGGTGCTGGGAGAACTGGACAGCAGCATGCAGAAGGTTCAAACTAGACCACTTTCTCACACCATTCACAAAATAAACTCAAAATGGATAAAGGACCTGAATGTGACAGGAAACCATCAAAACCCTAGAGGAGAAAGCAGGAAAAGACCTCTCTGACCTCAGCCATAGCAATTTCTTACTTGACACATCCCCAAAGGCAAGGGAATTAAAAGCAAAAATGAACTACTGGGACTTTATGAAGATAAAAAGCTTCTGCACAGCAAAGGAAACAATCAACACAACTAAAAGGCAACCAATGGAATGGGAAAAGATGTTTGCAAATGACATATCTGACAAAGGGCTAGTATCCAAAATCTATAAAGAGCTCACCAAACACCACACCCGAAAAACAAATAATCCAGTGAAGAAATGGGCAGAAAACATGAATAGACACTTCTCTAAAGAAGATATCTGGATGGCCAACAGGCACATGAAAAGATGCTCAACATCACTCCCCACAGGGAAATACAAATCAAAATCACACTCAGATATCACCTTACACCAGTCAGAGTGCCCAAAATGAACAAATCAGGAGACTATAGATGCTGGAGAGGATGTGGAGAAACGGGAACCCTCTTGCACTGTTGGTGGGAATGCAAACTGGTGCAGCCACTCTGGAAGACAGTGTGGAGGTTCCTCCAAAAATTTAAAATAGACCTACCCTATGACCCAGCAGTAGCACTGCTAGGAATTTACCCAAGGGATACAGGAGTACTGATGCATAGGGGCACTTGTACCCCAATGTTTATAGCAGCACTCTCAACAATAGCCAAATTATGGAAAGAGCCTAAATGTCCATCATCTGAGGAATGGATAAAGAAATTGTGGTTTTGGGGCGCCTGGGTGGCGCAGTCGGTTAAGCGTCTGACTTCAGCCAGGTCACGATCTCGCGGTCCGTGAGTTCGAGCCCCGCGTCAGGCTCTGGGCTGATGGCTCGGAGCCTGGAGCCTGTTTCCGATTCTGTGTCTCCCTCTCTCTCTGCCCCTCCCCCGTTCATGCTCTGTCTCTCTCTGTCCCAAAAATAAATAAACGTTGAAAAAAAAAATTTAAAAAAAAAAGAAATTGTGGTTTATATACACAATGGAGTACTATGTGGCAATGAGAAAGAATGAAATATGGCCCTTTTTAGCAACGTGGATGGAACTGGAGAGTGTGATGCTAATTGAAATAAGTCATACAGAGAAAGACAGATACCATATGTTTTTACTCCTATGTGGATCCTGAGAAACCTAACAGGAACCCATGGGGGAGGGGAAGGAAGAAAAAAAAAAAAAGAGGTTAGAGTGGGAGAGAGCCAAAGCATAAGAGACTCTTAAGAACTGAGAACAAACTGAGGGGGTGGGAGGGAGGGGAGAGTGGGTGATGGGTATTGAGGAGGGCACTTGTTTGGATGAGCACTGGGTGTTGTATGGAAACCAATTTGACAATAAATTTCATATATTTAAAAATAAATAAATAATAAAAAAATCTAAGCAGAATATTAAGGCTATGCCTGGAACTAAGGAAAAAACAATCATTGGTGAATGGCTCTATGCATGGATAATAAAAGTAATAGCTGTAATTTATTAAACTTATGTCACATCAAATTTCAGTCAGATCTCTTAAATGAACTTGGAAGAAAACTTTAACCAGAGATGGGGTGTATTTAGACCAGTTTCCAGGAGGAAGCAGGACAGACAGCCTGAGATCTAGAACTCTATTTCCTGGGGAGGGAAATAGGGAAGGGGGTGTCCTCTATCGAGGAAGAAGGCACAAATACTACTCTCTTGAGTGTGAGAGAGAGGGATTGATTGGGTATTTAGTGCCAGGCCTGATAGGGTAGTTGTCTGCCCTTGTTCACACACTACAGCACCTGCTGTTTGTGAAAGCAGTAATATTAACTAACAGCCATAGCACAGTGTCCTGTCTTCTTTGTGACTTTTCACGTATGCAAGTGTCTCCAGCCTCCACTGCAATCCTGGGACCCTGTCAAATGAGAAGAAAGCCTCAGCAGGGGTGGCATTTGGCCTTGAGGAAGAAGGAAACATGAGGAGACAAAGGACTCTTCAGGAAGCTAATGGAGCCTACAGTAGAGCCGTGTCCATCAGTCAAAGACAGCGTGGACAAGGGAAGAGGGATGGCAAATATTAGACACCTCAGACATCCCTCTTGTTTAGAGCTAGAGTGGAAGAAACAGGAGGAGCCCAGACTCAGAAAAATGGATGTGCTATAAATGTATATCCAACCTATAATCTAAAATTCAGGTTTTGCAGATTCCTGTCAAACAGACAACTACCAGTTCATTAGTTATTATAGTTTTGCCATTATGATGTTCAGACCCAATTGCTTAATAATATAATGATCTCAACTTCTTTTGTGAAGTAAAGCTTTTAAAGCCTGATTTTATTCAGTTTTCATTTTAAAAAATGTTAATGGAAGTGTAGTTGACATATTAGTTTCAGGTGTACAACGTAGTGGTTCAATTATATACATTATAAAGCATTCACTGTAAGTATAGTTACCATCTGTCACCATACAAAGTTATTAGAATATTGATTATATTCCCTATGCTGTAATTTTTATGTCTGTGACAACATTATCTTATTAAGTGGAAGTTTGTACCTCTTCATTTCCTTCAACTTTTTTACCCATTACCCCACCCACCTCCCTATGGCAACCACCAGTTTGTTCTGTATGTTTGAATCTGTTTCTCTTTTGTTGTTTGTTTTTTTACATTCCATATTTGAATGAAATCATGCAGTATTTGTCTTTCTTTGCTTTATTTCCTTAGCAGTAGCACCCTCTAGGCCCATGCATGGTGTCACAAATGACAAGATTTCATTTTTTTCTATGGCTAACTAATATTCTGTTGGTATATACATATTCCACATCTTTATCCACTCACCTATGGATGGACACCTATGTTGCTTCTAGATCTTGGCCATTGTAAATAGTGCTGCAATAAACATGGAGTGCATATATCTTTTCGAATTGCTATTTTCATTTTCCTCAAGTAAATACCCAAAAGTGGAATTACTGGATTTTTTTGAGAGAGAAGGCACAAGTGAGCAAGGACAGAGAGAGAGAATCCCACAAGGGGCAGAGAGAAAAAGAGAGAGAGAAAAAAAAGCAGGACTCCCCCGAAGTGGGGCTTGTGCTCACCCCACACAGGGCTCGTGATCACCCCATGTGGGGCTCGAGCTCACAAACCAACCACAAGATCATGACCTGATCCAAAGTCAGATGCTTAATCGGCTGAGCCACCCAGGCTCCTGAAATTATTGGATCATAGAGTAGTCCTAGTTGTAGTTTTTTGAGGAACTTCCATACTGTTTTCCAGAGTGGCTACACCAATTTACATTCCTACCAACAGGGCCTAAGGTTTCCCTTTTCTCTACATTGTCATGAACACTTGTCATTTTAGGTCTTTTTGATACCAGCCATTCTGGCTAGTGTGAAGCGGTACCTCATTGTGGTTTTGATTTGCCTTTCCCTGATGATGAGTGATGTTGAACATCTTTTCATGCATCTGTTACTAAATTCCTGTTTTTAAACTGAGTACCCAATTACACACCTTTGTTCCCTGGTGCTGACAGATGTAGCTTGTGTAGTCTCCAGCATTCATGGGAACACTGACTAGCAGAGTGATTTGTAACTTCATAGAGGCACAAAATTACACAAACGGGGTTGGGGGGAGAACTAGCAAGTCACTGAGTCTGGCCTCTCCTTGAGCATCCTTAGCAAAACATTGTTCTGCCTTAGTCATCCCATATGCAATTATAAATCAGTGTTTTATTTTGAAAACTAGATCAAAAATTAAAGATGTCAGCTATTGCTGATGATGAGAAAAGATAAAAATTGAAGCAATCAGTAAGATTTATGACTTTTAGAAGAAAAACAAAATTTCTGGTTACATTAGAGAATGCAGTGTTGAAGTAATAGTTTCAAGTCATGATTTATGATGTGAATGGGCCTCCTATAGGTTATATGAGGAAACAAGAAAAAGGGTTTTCAGAAATGACTTCAGAGGATGCTCTGATCCACTATATATGCTTATCCAACTTTAAAAAAATGGAGAGGGGCACCTGGGTGGCGCAGTCGGTTAAGCGTCCGACTTCAGCCAGGTCACGATCTCGCGGTCCGTGAGTTCGAGCCCCGCGTCGGGCTCTGGGCTGATGGCTCAGAGCCTGGAGCCTGTTTCCGATTCTGTGTCTCCCTCTCTCTCTGCCCCTCCTCCGTTCATGCTCTGTCTCTCTCTGTCCCAAAAATAAATAAACGTTGAAAAAAAATTTAAAAAAAAATGGAGAAAATTGGAGTCATTTTACTTAAGATTCAAGAAATGTGTCACTTCCAAGAGAAGCACGATTAAAGGGACACTCAACAGGTATTCCTTCATCATCATTACTTTGCTTGAATCAGCTAAGCTCATCTTTAGCCTTGCTAGAGTTATACGCTGTAAGATTGGGTATGGTCGTGGCAAAATTTATTTCAATAGACTTACAGAAAATTTATCCTGCATTTATAGTATCATTGAGAGTTTTTAAAGATCTTAATTTTTCTTATATGTTACCATCCTTTATGGGGGAAATTATATGCTAGAGTTATATTTACAATATTGGAAATCCAGGAATTTAAGACCTGTCCATCTATAATATCAAGAGCATATTTAAACTTCAGTTATTTCACTTATTTGGCAAACATACTGGGTCCCTACATTTTGTTACATATCTTTAATGGAAGACACAAGTGTAACAAATGGTTCCTGCATTCAGGTTGCATGTAATCTACTCAGGAAAATGAACCACCTAGACAAATACCTGTAACAACCAAACCAATTAAAATTTGAAAGACAGCATATTTCAACCACTAAATGAATGCTATAGAAAAAAAGGGGAAAGGAATCCAAAGTGGACTGGTCAAATAAGTGGTGGAAATTTACACTTTATAAGAATTGCTGTGGTTCTTCTGAGAATAGACTATAGGTAGAAAAGATAGAGACCAGTAAAGAATTTTTGCAGCAATCCAGCCTAAAGATGTTGGTGGCTTAGATCAAGATGGAAGTAGTAGTAATGGTGAAATGTATTTGGATTTTTGTTTATATTTTGTAGATTTCATTGACAAATTTGCTAGTGGATCAGATGAGGAGTGCAACGGAAGCAAATCAGAGTTTGCTTGAAGCTTCCTGGCCTGAAAGAATGCAAGAATAAAATTGCCATTTATTAAAATAGGAGGACTTTAAAAAGAACCAGCTTCCAGAGAAATTCAAGAATCTGTTTTGGGGCATGCTATGATAAAGATGAATATTAGCATGCAAATAGCGATGTTGAGTAGACAATTGGTTACATGAGTCTGACATTTCAGGGAAGAGGCCTAGACTGGAAATATAATTTTTGGTTTCTTCAGAGCACAGATGGTAAAGTCAGTAGACTGGTCTAAGCACATAGAGAGGGAGTGTACATAGAAGAAATATCTCAGATTAAGCTCTGGGCACTAGGATGAGTAAAGATTAGGGAAACGAGAAAGAATAAATGAAGGAATTAGAGAAAGAGTGGTCAGTAACAGGAAAGGCAGTCCAATAAAAGGTGATGCTTTCAGGGTGATGTAAGAGCACTGGTTTAAGAAAGAAGTAGTGGTGAACTGTACCAGATGATGGACTCACATTCAGTGAGATAGATGACGAGTAAGAATTGACTTCTTATTAGAAGTGTAGAGAGAGCACAACCTAAAAGGCAACGCTTATGGATGCTTCATTTCAGGGGATGTTGACGTCATGGAGAACCATGTCAGGGATGGTATAGGAAAGAATGATTTTGAACTAGTAGCTAAGAGGGAGGTTATTAAAGTGTCTATACAATGACTGTATTAAGAAAGAGTAGAGGCAGGAGATTCTGATGACATGGACCTCAAAGCTGGCATCTGGCAATGAACAGTGTAGAGTGGCAATAGTGAAGAAGTAACTGCCCAATACCAGACCCAGTGATCTGTGGAGGCCTGGGGATGGCAGGAGGTTTAGGACCCCCTTCTCCAAGGCTTTAAATGTCTGTAATACCCAACCAGACACTTCTCCGTAGATTTTTACATACCTCCTATCAGAGGTATTATGGCTCATAGTTGAAAACCACTGGACCTAACTCCAAAGTTCATTTTCTTGCTTTTTGTTGGTAGTGTCTCAACAATGTGACCTTTTCAAACTTATAAAGCTCTATACATATCTATATTAGGATTGTTTTTATATAACCCCAGCAGTCCATTTTAATTGGAGTTGGCATGACTTCCAGGAGATTTTCCTTCTCCATTTCATGATTTGCAAGACTTCTATTATATTGATTTCCTTTTTTGGCCATGAACTCCTTTGCTCAAACAAGTTGTATAGAAACACAAATGAATAAAACAGATGAAATAGTATTTCTTTTTAAATACTAAGCATTGTATGTGTTTTGTATCAGGGGATGCTTGAAGGATAGAATAGAGTAGCAGGTTTTAAAAATAACCTTAATATAAAAGGATGTCACTGCGATAGAAGAATTCTAGACCCCAGTGTGTGATGACAGTTATATATAGAAATTAAGCCTTCCTCTGTGTGGTATTTCTTAAATTATACTGCCCAGTGGGATACCCATTCTGCCAACATCTGCCTAATCTAATGTTGGAGATAACCCTAATGTAATAGGGATATTTAATAGCTTTCTCAGTGCTTTTACTGTTGAGAATATAGACAGCGGATGCCCTGTGTTCTTTTAGTCTACCAAAGATAAGATTGACCTGTATCTAAAATTCATAGGACACTCAGCCAAAGTAGTAATGTGAACAGGGGTATATCTGTTGAAATGGAGCTAGAGGAAGACTCTCTCCTTGATGAAACTTTAGACAGACTCCTCTGCGTCTTCTTCTCAGCTAAGACTTGACCTTGGGCTTCCACATGCGTCTTTGTGAAGTCTTTTCCTAGCAAGAATCCTGCTACTTTCATTTAGAGAGAATCCCCCACCCTTGATATCTGATCACCTTAGCCTGTCTTCAGTAAGAATCCTATGAAGTCAGTTTAGCAAGAATCTCCCTACCCTTGATGTCTCCTCTTAGTAATTTTACATCCATTGACCTCCTCCTCTTGCTCTTTGTCTATAAATTCTCACTTGTTCTCATATTTGGAATGGAATTGAGCTCAATTCTATACTGAAGTCTCTTTTCCTTTATTGCAGTAGTTTCTGAATAAAATCTTTCTTTACCACTTTAACTAGTGTCTAGCTCTGGTTCTCTTTAAGAAATTTCAAGACTCAGGTATCAGGACTCCTATATCTGAGTCAAAACCACCATCACATCTTCAGACATGATAACTAGACCTCTCAGCGTGCGCCAAGACTTTTGTCTTCAGGCTACTTGTTTATTTGGGTATCCAGTGGTGAGTCTGATTTGAGATTCCAGTGTTCTGGATAAGTATCCATTGAAGCATGATGAGAACAGACTTCGATTCTTAAAAACAATCAAATATACTCCAGAAGTTGAGTTAGAGTCTCAGGCAAACAGAAGCTAGATTAGGGTCACAGGCCTATCTGTTTATATATGTAAAGATATCATTAGTCAAGAAGAAGATATCTTCTAAGTTAATTGAAAACCACCCCCTTCCTCAAACTCCTGCTGACTATATGCTTAACCACTACAACCTTAATACTATACACTTTCTTTCTCCCTAGCAAAAGTATACTATACTTCCCTGAGCTGCAATGACCCTTCTGGGATTCCTGGGATATCTCAAATTAGTCTACCTAAAAGGAGCCCTAGAATAATGGGAACAAAAATCTTGAACACAAAATGGCCTGCTTATTTTGCTTGGTTCAAAAGTGAAAAATGACTAAATAATTCAAGCCTCCCTTAAACTACTGAGGCTCTTAAATAATGCTTTCAGAAAAAAACGTTCTGACCTAGTAAGCTGTCTAGAGCCTGTCACCCATGGCACTCACATATTCCCCTACCTAGTTCTCTCTATTCTTCCCCCCCAACACACACAATATCCTTCATTGGTTGTACCCCCAACCCCTGAACTCCCTGTCACCATAAAGTTCTTCAGGCCCCCATCTTTTGCAGGTGAAGCCTAGGGTACAGACCCTACCCATTCCAAGTGAAGCTGACAGAGGAGATATTTAAACCTTGGTATTGTTCCAAATTACATACTCTCACCAAGGATTTTTCTAACTTCCAAAAGGAAAGGTGAAGGCTTACTGAACAATTTAAAATAATTCTAGGAGCATATGCTCCAGGATTCCTCAATTTATATCATTTTATCCACCTATTCTTGAGCTCAGAGATGCTTCCCTTTGGTTTAAAAAGTCAGATAGATAGCTTTTTTTTTTTTTTTAAGACCTCATACTACTTTTATTCCTACCAGAAAATGAAAGAAGTTAGAGAAAATTAACTAGGGGACATGCCTTAGGTCTATCCTACAAAAATTGATTGGTCATGTATTCAAAATTATAAATCAACAAAGAGTTGAAACACTAGTTATCACCACTAATTGGAGACCGCATAGAAAGAACATTCAGAGCCAGAACGGACTTCCCAAACAGCCTCTCCTCTGACCATAGCTTTGTAAATGGTCTCAGGCCAGGGTGCATGACACATTACAGGACAATAATATTAACTGGCAAAATACAAACATGTCTGTGGCCCAGATATTAGCCCAACATTATAAAGATAGAATTTCCGAAAACTTGAAAAATACACAATACACTCTTAAGGCAATGCAATTAAAACAAACAAACAAAACCCCTGAAAATCTTAATCTATGGCAAGCTCCAGAACTACTGGTTCTCCTTTATCAAGATACTTGCCAAAATTGTAAGGAAAAAGGACATTGGGTCTAGGATTGTCTGGATCTCAAGAGGAACGGAAAAGCCCAAGTGCCTTCCACATCAGAACATTATTGACTCCCGTCCCTAGAAGTAAATGCCTATTGCTCTCAACTGCCCCTAAACTCACAAGAGAAAATAACTCTCAGAGTTAAAGGGTCACTTATCAGATTTCTCACTGATGAAAGGGCAACGTATTCCACTTTTAGCCTCTTCATTTCCTGTCATCCTTCCATGGAGTCAAGAAAGTTTAACATTGGTGTGTTTTTTTAAGTTTTATTTATTTATCTTGAGAGAGGGAGAGAAAGAGAGCACGAACAGGGGAGGGGCAAAGAGAGAGGGAGAGAAGGATCCTAAGCAGGCTCCACACTGTCAGCTTGGAGCCCAACGTGGGGCTTGCTCACAAACCATGAGATCATGGCCTGAGCCGAAATCAAGGGTCAGACACTTAACTGACTGAGCCACCCAGGCACCCCTAACATTAGTGGGTTTTGATAATTTGCCTCATGATTTTCTCTATCAACCTCTTAACACTTCTGTGGGACCTCTGAAAGCTCAAAAGAAGTTCCTTCTCAATTCTACCACCCAAGTAAATCTGTTAGGGAGGGATATTTCCATGAGTTAAGGTATCACAATTCACTGTGATATTCAAGTGAGTCCTTGAAGGGCCCTTTCTATGGGTCCCCAAAACCTCCCCTTCATGTGTATATTCCCTAGGGCTTTGTCCAACTTGCCTGAGTTCCTTTTCTCCCTTCAACTTAGCATTAATTTAACTGAAGATGCAAATCAACTGTTAAGATAAAATTCCTTGTTGGGGTGCCTGGTTAAAATTCCTTATTAGCTCAGTCCGTTAAGCGTCCGACTTCAGCTCAGGTCATGATCACGGCTCGTGAGTTTGAGCCCTACATCGGGCTCTGTGCTGACAGCCTGCTTTGGATTCTGTGTCTCCTTCTCGCTCTGCCCTCCCCCTGCTCACACTCTGTCTCTCTTTCTTTCAAAAAATAAACATTAAAAAAATTTTAAAAACATAAAATTCCTTATTTGGGGCAAAAAAAAATCCATCAGTATTAGGTACATACAGGATGCAGAACCCTTCAAAGTAGAAACAGATCCCTTCATGCCCCTCCCCAGGATTCTTCAATATCTTCTAAAACCAGAAAGACTTGAGAGGCTCTGCCCAATATTTCAAAATTTATTATACACAAAAACTTCTTATGGTCCGTGCAATACTACCATTTTGCCTATTAAGAAAACAAATGGGAAAGGATATTGGTTAGTTCAAAATTAGATTTCTCAATAAAATTGTCAACTCTAGACTTTCCTTTGTGCCAAATCCTAACACTATCCTGTCTATTCCTTCCAGCACCCAGTATTTCACAGTCATGAATTTGTGTTCAGCTTTTTTATTAGTATTCCCCTTCATGAAGAATCCTAACATTTGCTTGCCTTCACCTGGGAAAACCAACAATATACCTGGACTGTTATGCCCCAAGAATTTATCGATGCCCCTACCTATTCTTGTGTATCCTAAATGCCAATTTGAAGAACTTTAAAAATCCCAGGAGGCTCCACTATAATCCGATATGGAGATGATCTGACAGTTATGACAGCTCCCTTCTGGATACTTGAAAACCTTCTTAGGACATTAGCAAGAAGGGCACACAAGGTGGCTAGAGACAAAATTCAGTTATGCTCTATGTGTGTCCATGATCTTGGTAATGCATCTCAGCCATACAAATATCTGTCTCTGTGAACCAAGAATCTACTATTCAACATTTTTCTCTCCCTGAAACAGAATTACAACAGAAAAGTTTTGGAGGTCTTGTGGGTATTGTAAGATGTGGATATCTATTTTTTTATGATTGCTTTACTTCTCTATGCTATGACTAGGAAGTCATCCCCAGACCTAGTACTCTAGAATCGCTATCAAAGGATGCTTTGAAGAACCTTAACGCCTCTCTGCTTTCACCTCCCACACTTGGACTTCCCAATTACTCTTCCTTTTCCTTATTTGTGCATGAATGAGAGCACCATGCCCTTGGAATGTTATTCCAACAGCATGGTGGACACCAGAAACCTGTAGGGTATTATAGCTTGGCCTCGAACCCAGTAACTAAGGCATATCCTCCTTGCCTGTGAGCTGTGGCTCCCACTGACAAATTTGTCTACACTGCCTCTGATTAGTATTAGGTCATTTGTGTGACATAAATGCACCTTATGATGTACAGAGCCAATTTATTTTTTTTTAAGTTTATTAATTTATTTTGAGAGAGAGTGTGCGTGCACACATGCGAGTGGGGAAGGGACAGAGAGAGGGAGAAAATCCCAAGCAGACTCCCTGTTGTCAGCACAGAGCCTCATGTGGGACTAGATCTCAAAAACCACGAAATCATGACCTGAGCCACAACCAAGAGTTGGATGCTTCACCATCTGAGCCACCCAGGTGATCCCAGACCCAATTTCTTAATGAATATACACAGAACTTTTCCACATCTTGACTTTTTATGCAATTTTACCCCTGTTCTTCTCTTGCATCACCCTACGTTGCTGTCAGAAACTTAATCCTGCTACCCTGCTTCCTTTACCCACTGACAGAATCCCCCATGATTGCTTCACTAACACTAGATCATTATTTTGTCCTAAGTTAGATTTATCAGAAAACTCCCTCCCCCAAGTTGATCTCATTATTTATGTTGATGGCTCCTACCTCCAGAGGGAGTATGGGACCTGCCAGGTTGGATATGCCATCACTGATCAACACAAACCTCTTGAATATCAAGCCAAGCTAAATGTTAAATGAGTTCAGATGGCTGAATTAATTGCTCTCACTCAGGCTTGTATAAGAGCGGAGGGAATAAAGGTTAACATTTATACTGACAGCCACTGTGCCTTTAAGGTAGCACATGATTTTGGTATGTTATGGAAACAGAAGATTCGTGACAGCAGCTGGTATTCCTGTTAAAGACGGACCCAAAATAACAACTTCTAGAGGCATTGTTGTTATCCCTGGCAGATTGCTATAGTTAAAATGGAGGAGCATAACGTTAAAAACGCAGACAGTGCCCATGAAAATAAATTGGTTGATAACTATGTTATCAGCCTCTTCCCAAAACACCCAAGAAATCCAAATGGTCTATAAGCCTTAGGACTGTGCCCCAGGATCCTGCTTCAAGCCCTAATTCCTGATGGCATTATTCACCCTCCCTTGAGGGAAACAGCTTCTTTAGAATGACTCCCAGGGAAATAATAAAAGATGTCTACATGACCCATGTAACAGCTTCAGACTCAGAAGGCACTGGATAGGGAAAAACTGGGTGTTCAATCCACTCAGACTTCAATTACACCAAGATGACCACTCGATGGCTCTTACATCTATTACCCAAGTTATTGTATATAGTTTACATGATTAGACTCACCATGGAATGGATAAAATGCCAAGTATATTAGACAAGCAATACATTTTGACCTTTTAGTTTTTATTTGGACCAATAGTTGCTGCTTGCTTCATATGCTAAAAACATAATCCTAGGAAAACTGTGTGCCCTTTTTGGAGCGAGGAAGAGAAGTGGATCCCCACCCCCAATACTGAACATTCCCTCACACACAAATATATTTTATCAAACTACCAAAAGCACAAGACTCCCCAAATATACTCACCCTAATCTGCATGTTTTCTGAATGATTAGAGGTTTTCCCTTGCCAAAGTGCCTCAGCAACATCAGTTGCCAAAGTTTTCCTATAATGACTCTTTCCCCATTCAAGGTATCCCCTCTATTGTATCTAGTGACAGAAGATCACATTTCACTGGGATAATTATACAAGAAATTAAAAAGGCAACACATTAGTCAAAGTCTTCACTGCTCTTACTGTTCTCTGTCACCAGGCACCATAGAAAGAGCCAATATTACCTTTAAGACCAAACTAGCTTAACTGTTTGAAGAATTGAACTTACCATGGCCATGAGAGCATCCCATTGCTCTTATGACTCAGAATTTTCACTGCTGTCTCCACATTTTGAAATTATCATGAGTGGGCCCATGAGGATGCCTTATTCATCTTGGCTTGCAGAAGATTCTAACTTGACACAATCTGACATCCTTAGATACTCTCAAGGGTTAGTAAAACATACTCAGTCCTATAATCAACAAATCAAACCTGCTTTCCCTTTAGAACTTCCTGGTCATCCTTTATGTGATTTACAAATATGTAATCTAGTATTGTGGAAATGCCACCATTGGAAAACCAACCTTGAGCCCAGATGGAGGGGACTTTTTACCAGGTTGCTCTGCTAAACCTAGATTGTTCGGTTCATGTTTCACAACTAAAGAAATACAAGAGCTATTCATACTGGAGTATTCTAACCAGACACCTCAAACTGAGGCTGTGTCAAGATTTCCAGAACCAAACAACAGCCAGAAGCAGACAGCCATCCCAAAAACCTCCAGAAACATAGAGGACATCACAAGGTAGTCAGCTTCTGCCCAAGGTCAGAGAACAAGACTCACCTGGATTCTCCTTATCCCCTGCTTCTTGATGTTTATTTATTTTTGAGAGAGAGCATGCAAGCAAGAGAGGGGCAGAGAGAAAGAGAGACACAGAATCTGAAGCAGAGTCCAGGCCCTGAGCTGTCAGCACAGAGCCTGACATGGGGCTCGAAATCACGAACCGTGAGTTCATGACCTGTGCCGAAGTCAGATGCTTAACCGGTGCCCCTACCCTGCTTCTTTATCTTTGCCATTTGCCTAGACTCTCTTGCTCTTTCCAACTCTTTTATCAAGATGTGTTTCTATTCACAACTCCCTACTTTCGACATGACTTTCCTCACCTGACGTTAGTGTCCAACTCAAGTTTTATGCCTCCAAATTTAAGATTTCCTGCTCCTCCCCCTACCTCCTTCCCATTTTCTTAACTCTCAGCAAGACTTTTTCATCCACAGAACCTTTGGCAATCCAGGGGCCAAACTTTGCTCAAGTAAGCTTACTCCATTGTAGCATGCCTACACCTTACTTAATAACACTTAACTCACTGAAAGGTGAGTCCTATGTTCCCTATCTTAACTGTAACCAATAGAATGTGGCTGAAGTGATGCTGCCTAACTTTGTGTCTAGGTCAGAAAATGTCCTGCATCTTTCACCTGGTTCTTGTAGGATACCTGTTCTACATGAAACCAATGGTCATGTAGAAAATCCAACTACCTGGGAGATACAAATAGACTGCATATAGGCACTTCTGATGACAGCCCAGTTAAGGTGCCAGTCTACAACCAGCATAAACTGCTAGTTGTGAGAGTTAACCATTTTGATCATCCAGCTCAGTGAAACAAATTGTGGACATGACGAATATGTGATTGCAACTGTATGAGAGAACCTGAATCATTAAAATACACCAAAAAATGCACTAAAATCTACCAGTATCAGTATAAGGCTTACATTATCACATTCTCAGAGTCAAAGTTATACAAAATCAAAGTCTTTATGAAATAATCTGTTGCATTTTTGGGTTACTTGGTAATTCTAAGTAACTCGCTTAGTATACAAGGATCATCAGGATTCAAGGCAGAAGAACCAAATTTTATTTTGTATTTTGAATTCATTTGACATATGATTTCATATAATAGAATTCTTAATAAATACATTCATTCCCTAGGAAAATTTTTATTGAAAAATAACAAAGTAGGTATTTCATATTTCTTTTGAGACTATTTTTAAAATTAACATTTGCAGAAACACCAGAATAAATGATAAATGCTGCTTCTAATTTCAAATAAACACCTAATAGTCTATTAGGGATATTTATTAAAAGTGAATTGGGGTGCCTGGGCGGCTCAGTCATTTAAGCATCTGAGTTCAGCTCAGGTTATGATCTCGCGGTTTGTGAGTTCAAGCCCCACGTCGGGCTCTGTGCTGGCAGCTCAGAGCCTGGAGCCTGCTTCGGATTTTGTGTCTCCTTCTCTCTCTGCCCCTTCCCTGCTCATACTCTGTCTCTCTCTCTCTCTCTCAAAAATAAATAAACATTTTTAAAAAATAAACTTACCATTAAGTATGAAAACAAAATTACTGCTTCTTTTTTGTTTTTCCCATAAAAATATTTTGCCATACTTTTCTCATTTATTCCTTTTTTTAATGGGGCATAAGGAAGCAGACCCTATTACATTAGAAACAATCTTGTATAATATTTTCCAGTAGCACCCATAGCCAAATTACCACAAAGACACTAAAAACATCAAAATACTCCATAAAAATACAAATTTAAACGAAATGCCAGTGTGAAGAAATTTGTCTTAGTGTTCTCTAACAGCCTAGAGAATGTAGAAAGGTAGTCTGGAAGTCAGCTTGGAATTGGATTGAGAAGAAATGAATAAATATGGGGGAATAAAGAAAGCAAGAGTTGAGCTCCTAATTTAGTACTGAGAAGTCTGAGCAAGACTTAGATTCAAAAATGTAAGTTTTATTGTGGGAGATCTATTGAGCATAGATCTTCTGCAGTAGATTCTACTGAAATTAGGATGATACCCTTCCCCCCAAAGTGAAGGAGTCTCATATCTGAATTAAATTGTATGTACAGCAGGATGTGACATGCCCCTGTTCTTCCTTGTCTTCTTTCTGACCCTAAAAATAGCCTGAGTTCTATGTCTCCAATTAAGTAACTGCAGGCAGAGTTTCCAATCAGTTTGAAAGATAAATTAGACTTATGAATTTTTCAACTTAGAAATAATCATGATGGCATCTTGCAGAAAACTCATACATTTAACTTTAGATCTTTATTGGATATTTTCCTTTGTAAGTATCATCCAGAATTTTGAGACTTATGTGTTGATTGTAATCTCTTATAACTGATGATTGAATTACTTAATTGTATCTGTCAAAAGCAATCACAAGTGAGGCAGTAGAGGATAGAACTTGTGTTATTTTAATATAAATTATTTGGTTGCTCTGTTTTCATCAAAATACATACAGGATAATATAACAGGATGATTAATAAGGACACCATATAATAGCTTGATTACCCTGAACTCTCTAAGTTATTTTCTATAATCAAGAAATAACAAAGAAAGTTTTGTTAAAGGCCTAGAAAAGTTATGAAATCAGTTTTAGGTGGAATATATCTGGCATGTTTAGCTCATTTTCACCTACGTTAGAAACTTGCAATGTAGAAAGTCTAAAATAAACTCCTAGTAGCAAAGGCTTTGGGCAATCCCCAAGTGTTATGTAGGCCAGATGAACATACAGAACTGAATGAAGGGAAATCAATATTCTACCCAAGAGGCAAATTTCTCAGAGTAAACAACTAGGATAGTACAATCTAATACTTACTCAATAGGTAGAAATTCATTTTTGCACTCCTGATTTCAAAGGGAATATTTTCAAGCGGAGCAAAGTGGGTAAGTTATGCAAAACATTTCATCAGTTAGTGGAGGAACAGAGAGCTCTCATTCATGACCCTAACTCTGTTTTTTTTTTTTTTTTTTTTTGAGCTGGTCAATCCATAAAAAAAATACTATTCTTTACAATGAATAGTTTACTTTGAAAAGACTCCATATAGAGAGAGGTAATGGCTTTATTGATTAAAGAAGGATAAGGAATTGCCATAACATTAAGCTATGACTGCTCTTTTCAGATTTTTTAAAAGTTTTTAAAATATATGATTAGAAATTGTAATTCATTATATATACCAGTATCCCCCAGAAACCCAAGAAATATACCAAGGTTCTCTTTTTCCCAAGTGTACTTCAAGGCAAATTTATATTCCGCAATAAGTGAGGCCATCAGCAACTTGTTTGTTACTTATTGTGGAAACCAAAATGCTTTAGGATTTTCATTCTTTCTATGTATGCTTATTAAGCATCTCTTACATGCTTGGCACCATGCTGGTTGTTGGGGATACAGTATTTGAGGAAGATGACCATAGTTCCTACCTCACTGAACTCAGGCTCTAGGTGATAGCCAACACTGCACAAGTAAGGACAACATGGATCATTACCAAAGTGAATGATGACATGGTGGTGTTATAGGATCATGTTTCTAGCTATCTAGTATGCTTCCCGAAAAAAATGACATTATGTTGAGACCTGAAGAATGAGTAGAAATCAGTAGGTACAGAGGCACTGTGATGTTCTGCCCACGTCACCTTTCATGAATGAAGGACTTACTCCCCCAGCTGGTGAGAATGCAGTTGGCTGACAGCACCAGCTGTCATGGCTCTGCAGGAATTGCCCTCACCTAAAAAGCACTGCTTTATCCAAAGAAGCCCTTCCTTCCTTGAGGGGTACCTGTATCCAGTGACTTGCCAATGCAGAGGAAGGAGTAGTAGTAGGTTTTCTTACTCCAAATTGGGATAAATCAGAATAAGTAAGAGCTTGGATGAATCTTTGCTGGGTCTGCATCACAGCTCAATTTCTCTCTCAGCTAAACTATGTGTGTATGTGTGTTTGTGTGTGTGTGTATATTCCCCCCCTGCCTTCAATGTGTATTGATCTTGAGAGCATTCCTTGAACCATCTGGCTCTGGCTGACCTCTCTAGCAACTTGCCCTCTACTTTCCTTAGCTTCATTTTCTCAGCCACTCTGGCTTTCATTGGTCCCAGGTCTATGACCTGCTTTCTTCCCAGCAAAGGACCTTTGCCCATGTGATTTCTTCTGCCTCAATCCACTTCCCCTCCCCTTTGCTTTGCCTCTCTGTAGTCTTCAAATCGCTCTTCCTGGTGGAGTTTCCCTGGCTTCCATGACTGAGCCAAATTTCCTTATTAAATGCATTGAGTACCCATTCATCAGTTGATTAACATTTGGGTTCTTTCCATAATTTGGTTATTGTTGATAGCACTGCTATAAACATTGAGGTACATGTGCCCCTATGAATCAGCACTCCTGTATCCTTTGGATAAATTCCTAGTGGTGCTATTGCTGGGTTGTAGAGCAACCAGCAAACATTTTTAGTTTTTTTGAGGAACCTCCATCCTGTTTTCCAGAGCAGCTGTACCCATTTGCATTCCTACCAACAGTGCAAGAGAGTTCCCATTTCTCCACATCCTCGCCAACATCTGTTGTTTCCTGAGTTGTTAATTTTAGCCACTTTGGGTTAGGTGTTATCTCATTGTGGTTTTGATTTGTATTTCCCTGATGATGAGCAGACAGTCATAGAAAGACAGGTATCATATGTTTTCACTCATATGTGGAATTTGAGAAACTTAACAGGAGACCATGGGGAAAGGGAAGGGGAAAAATAGTTTCAAACAGAGAAGGAGGGAAACCATAAGAGACTCTTCAATACAGAGAACAAACTGAGGGTTGATGAGGGGGCCAGGGGGAAGGGAAAATGGGTAATGGGCACTGAAGAGGGCACTTGCTGGGATGAGCACTGGGTGTTGTATGTAAGTGATGAACCACGGGAATATACCCCCAAAACCAAGAGCATACTGTATATACACTGTATGTTAGCAACTTGACAATAAATTACATTTAGAAAATAAAAGCATACCATTTACTTCTCGTCATAGGTATCACATGTTAAAATTTCACATTTTTCATATGTGTAGTCAATACATTGAATGAATTAAATGGTAATTAATGATGAAATAACTGATGAATAAAAGCAACCTGACCCATTATTGGAGGCACTGATAACATAATTTCATAGATTTGAACATCCAGCTCACACAAATTTTCTTTTTTTTTTTTTTTGCTTTTGTAGAACTCGGGTGAGGTGATTTTAGCTCTCCTTACTCTGCTTTTCACATGTCTCTAGATGCCCCAGAAATTTAGAATCATCCTCTTACAGTACAAAATTCAGAATGGATCAGTTATTGATAGGACTCTGAGCAGTAGTGTTGTCGCTACATGCTTTAGAATATCTGGATTTTTCCTTATTTTTATGGCCGTTTTTTTTTTCCCAAACTTGTGATTTCTACATCATTAAGTTCTTCCTTATGGATTAGAACTAACTACAGAGGGTAGGAACCATTCTGAGCATAAACTCATCAGTGAGACAGTTAATTTAAGCCCTGAGACCAATATGGATGATAGTTGCCACTTGCTCTGTCTTGCTTTTCTGTCACTTTTTATCAACAGCATAAGGGAGTTATCTCCCATGGCTTGTGTCCTGCCAAGTGATCTATAATGTGGGTCCTCTTCTTATTTCTCAAACCAAACAAATTGAGTCCTGATACTACACACACACAAAAGTTATGCCTCATATCTATTCATATTTTTCATCTTCTAAATATTATCCTCTGTTTTTTTAGGAAAAAATCTTAGTTTGAGGTTCTGCTTGCTACACATGACATAAATTAACCCAAGATATTTTTTGAAAAAAAATTAATTGCTACTGTAACCTAAAACAATATTATATCCTGTTCTTTAATATAGGCAAAAGCTATACTTCTGAAATAGATGAATGTTTTCTTTTGTTTTGTTTTAACATAAGAGATATGATAGTCTTCCATCATAGTCTCCCTTTTTCCTTAGGTAATGACAAGGATTCAGACTTGCTTCTACTTTTTGAGGGAGATGCAGGCATACCCTGGAGATATTGCAGGTTCAGTTCCAGTACACGGCAATAAAGCAAATATCACAATAACATGAGTCAGATGAATTTTTGGCTTCCCAGCACCTATAAAAGTTATGTCTACATTATACTGTAGTCTATTAAGCTTATAATAGCATTATGTCTAAAAAGTAATGCACATACCAGGTTGCTTGGGTGGCTCAGTCAGTTGAGTGTCTGACTTCTGCTCAGGTCATGATCTCACCGTTCATGAGTTCAAGCCCTGTGTCGGGCTTTGTGCTGACAGCTCAGAGCCTGGAGTCTCCTTTGGATTCTGTGTCTCCCTCTCTCTCTCTGCCCCTCCCCTGCTCACTCTCTCTCTCTCTCTCTCTCTCTCAAAAATGAATAAACTTAATTTTTTTAAGTAATGCACATACCTTAATTTAAAAATACTTTATTTTGGGGGCACCTGAGTGGCTCAGTCAGTGAAGCGTCCGACTTCGGCTCAGGTCATGATCTCATGGTTCGTGAGTTCGAGCCCCGCATCAGGCTCTGGGCTGACAGCCTGGAGCCCGCTTCAGATTCTGTGTCTCCCTCTGTCTGCCCCTCTGCTGCTTGCACTCTGTCTCTCACATTGTCTCAAAAATAAATAAACATTAAAAAATAAACTTTGTTTTGGGGTCATCTGGCTGGCTTAGAAGAGCATTTAACTCTTGACCTTGGGGTCATGAGCTCAAGTCCTGCGTTGGGTATAGAGATTACTAAAAATAATAAACTTAAAAAAATTTTAAATACCTTATTTTTATTGCTAAAATATGCTGACCATCATCTTAGCCTTTAGCATGTCACACTTTTTGCAGGTAGGGGAGTCTTGCATAAATGTTGATGGTTGCTGGCTGATCAGGGTGGTGGTTGCTGAAGGTGAGGTAGCTGTGGCAATTTCTTAAAATGAGACAAAAATGAAATTTGCCACATTCTGTTGACTCCTCCTTTTATGAACAGTTTCTCTGTAGCAAGTGATGCTGTTTGATAACATTTTACCCACAGTATGAACTCTTTCAAAATTAGATCAGTCTTCTCAAACCATGCTCCTGTTTTATCAACCAAGTTTATATAGTATTCTAAATCCTTTGTGGTCATTTCACAATCTTCACAACATCTCTACCAGGAATAAATTCTATCTCAAGAAACTACTGGTCACCATAACAAACATAATAATCATGAAATAGTTTGAAATATTGTAACAATTACCAAAATGTGACACAGAGACATGAGGTAAGCAAATGCTATTGGAAAAATGGCACCAATAGAGCTTGCTCAACACAGGGTTGCCACACACTTTCAGTTTGTAAGAAATGCATTATCAGGGTGCCTGGGTGACTTCTGATTTTGGCTCAGGTCATGATCCCAGGGTCTTGGGATCGAGCCCCACATCAGGCTCTGTGCTGAGTATAGAGCTAGCTTAAGATTCTCTCTCTCTCTCTCTCTCTCTCCCCCTCCCTCCCTCCCTCTTCCCCTCTCCCCCTCTCCCCACCCCTCTTTCTAAAATAAAGAAAGAAATGCAATATCTGTAAAATCCAATAAAGTGAAATGCAATACAAGCTATACCTGTATGAGGGTTCCACACAGCTATCAAATACCTACCAACAAATTACATCCAACCAGTGAAATTGCTTCATTTCTGTTGTTCTCCTAAAAAATTACACTTAGGAATTTCATCACATGTACATTTTACTATGAAGGTACTTGAGGTGCAGAGAAATCTTGTCCACTTAAGGCTTCTCACATTTCCAAAAGGCCACTTTTAATTTACATCTTTATAGTTTCCTTAAAAATATAAAAATCAGGGTTGCCTGGGTGGCTCAGTTGGTTAGGTGTCCGACTTCAGTTTAGGTCATGATCTCATGGTTCATGAGTTTGAGCTGCACATTTGGCTCTCTGCTATCAACACAGAGCCCACTTTGTATTATCTGTCCCCCTCTCTGTCTGCCCCTCTCCTGCTCGTGCTCGTGCACTCTCTCTCTCTAAAATGAATGGACATTAAAATATATATATATATATAAACATATATAAATATAAACATGTGTGTGTGTGTGTGTGTGTGTGTGTGTGTGTGTATACACACACATCACAAGTACAGGGATAGACACCGAATCTCTAAGGCAGAAAGGATTAAAATATATGGGGAAAAGTTGTAAATCATACTTAAATACAAGATATATGTATGTTTTCTTTCTATTGTGATTTTTAAATACCTGATTAGGTTGATCCTCAAGAATGATACCTTCCTTCTAATTTTGTAATTTCATTTATATATTCACTAACCAATATTTCCTAAATTCATATATGTCATTTACTCTGTTAGGTCTTGGGTCTTGTGCTCTAAGGGCTCATATTCTTGTCACTGAGTGAAATAAATATGGTGATAGGCAAACATTTGCTATTACTCTAACAGAGCTCTTATGCGTACAGAGGACAGAACAGGGAATTGGCATAATAATTCTTTATTGAATACATAAATGATGAATATTGCCAAAATCTTCTTACCACGTCTAAAAAGTGAAGTGAATCATAGACACTAGGGGCCCTTATAGTCTTCTTGTTAAGGACTTGTCAGTGAAAACCTATCCAGCCTCACATGCTCCCAGTTTCATTGTGGCACAATAAATTTCAAATTATAACTCTTTGTGTTTTTTCCAATAGAACCTATGGTTTCATGTATTCTATGCCATTGCACTCACTGTTTCCCTTTATTCTCCTCCTTTATATCCCTTGCAAGCAACTACTTAATCTTCAAAACTCAGCTTAAAATGTTTGTTATTGAAATATTCTGTCAAAATTGCAATAATGAAAATGTAGGTGGTGAGTTTGCAAATAAAAATGATACATAAACCCTGTGGAGCTTACTTTCTATGAAGTTGTGGCACATTGTTTTTCCCAAGGATGCTTGTAACAATCTCTCAAAACCCACATGTTCTTGCACAGTATGATCTGGGAACCTCATCCTTTGAGAGGAAAAGTTAAGTCTATACCCCTTGGATCTGAGCAAGCTTGTGACTGTTTTAACAAATAGGTATGGTAAAATGATTCTCCGTGACTTTTGAGGCTAAGTAATAACAGGAAATTGAGTTCTGAGACACCAAGAACTCTGATGCACTATGTAAGAAGTTTAATTTGACCCCCAAATACACGAGTAAACAAACATTGATTCAGATGGACTTCAGCCTCATTCATCAAGTTACTGCCTCCCTTTCAGTCTTCCCAAGTGAAGCCCCACACATGGTGGATAAGAGACAAACCATCTGCACTCAGTTCAAATTCTTGATAGACAGAATAAACCAACATAATAAAGCAATCATTTTAAGGCACAAAGTTTCAGAGTGGCTTGTCGTGTGCAGTGGTAACAACAAAGAGTAAAACTTAATTATTATTCTCTCCTCTTATCTAATTTTCACAAAGTTCAATCTTCTTTGTACTTGCCTTTAGTAACTAGCATAGTGCCTCAACTCAGTAAACATCTGTTGATTATCACTATAAGTCAATAACTTACAGAATTTAAAAAAATAAAAAAGACCCTGTAAAATGACCAACTTAAGACATACCCAGATAAACAGAAAAGAATTGTCACTAGCAGTCATGTCCTATAGGAAATATTCAGGGGAGTCCATGCAAGCTGAAAACACACACACTAGTACCTTGAATCCACATAAAGAAACAAAGTAAATGTAACTACATTGGCAAATACAAAATGTGGTTAAATGTATCTTGTGTTTATAATGTTTTCCCCTATCTCATTTAAAAGATACTGCATAAGGCAATAATTATAAATCTTTGTTAATGGGCACACAGTGTATAAACATGTAATGTCTATGACAATAACAGCACAAAGGAGGGGGAATGTAGCTATACAGAAACAATGTTTTGGTATGATATTGAAATTAAATTTGTATTAATTCAGAATAGATTATAAGGGTTGTTAATATGTTAATAATATGTTGATAATAATTCCTAGTACAACCCATAAGAAAATAGCTCAAAAATACGTAGTAAGAGAAACACAAGGATATAATTTTTTTAAGTTCATTTATTTATTTTGAGAGAGACAGAGGTAGTGCAAGCAGGGGAGGGGCAGAGAGAGACAGAATCCCAAGCAGGCTTCATGCTATGAGCATAAACCCCCACACGGGGCTCGCACTCACGAAACATGAGATCATGACCTGAACCAAAATCAAGAGTCAGACACTTAACCAACTGAGCCACCCAGGCACCCTGAAACAAAAGGATATTTAAATGGTACACTAGAAAATATGTGTTTAACAGAAAAGAAAGCAGTATGGAAGAATGAAGGATAAAAAGATAATAATGAGGGGCACCTGAGTGACTCAGTCGGTTAAGCATCTGATTCTTGATTTCAGCTCAGGTCATGATCTCACCATTCATGTGTTTGAGCCCTGCATCAAGATCTACACTGTCAACACAGAGCCTCCTTGGGATTCACTCTCTCGCTCTCTCTCTACCCCTCCCCTACTCTCTCTCTCTCTCTCTCTCTCTCTCTCTCTCTCTCTCTCATAATAAATAAATAAATATGTGAAAAAAAATTTAAAGATAATAATCATACAAAAAACAAAAAGCTGAGGAGGGCACCTTTTGGGATGAGCACTGGGTGTTGTATGGAAACCAATTTGACAATAAATTTCATATATTGAAAAAAAATAAAAAAATAAAAAATAAAGTATCTGCATATCTAAAGAGAAAAAAACAAATAGCAAAATGACACATAAAGTCCAACTTATAAGTAATTAAAATAAATGTGAAAGGATTAAACAAACCAATTAAAAGGCAAAGACTGGCAGAACTTCTTTTTTTTATTCAGACTAAGTATTTTATCCTCATGTTTTATTCTTTTTTTAATTAATTTATTTTTTAAATTTACATCCAACTTAGCATATAGTGCAATAGTGATTTCACGAGTAGAATCCAGTGATTTATCCCCTACATATAACACCTAACACCCGTGCTCATCCTAACAAGTGTCCTCCTTCATGCCCCTTGCCCATTTAGCCATTTTCCCCATGCACAACCCCTCCAGCAACCCTCAAACAAACCCAGTTTGTTCTCTATATTTGAGAGTCTCTTGTGTTTTGTCCCCCTCCCTATTTTTATATTATTTTTGTTTCCCTTCCCTTATGTTCATCTGTTTTGTATCTTAAATTCCATGTGAGTTAAGTCATATGTTATTTGTCTTTCTCTAATTTCACTTAGCTTAATACACTCTAGTTCCAACCATGTTGTTGCAAATGGCAAGATTTCATTCTTTTTGATTGCCGAGTAATACTCCATAGTGTGTGTTACTCCATATATGAAGTACATACATACATGCACACAACGTCTTTTCTATCCATTCCTCTGTTGTTGGACATTCGGGGTCTTTCCATACTTTGGCTATTACTGATAGAGCTGCTATAAACATCGTCGTACATGTGCCCCTTTGAAACAGCACACCTGTATCCTTTGGATAAATACCTAGTAGTGCAATTGTTGGGTTGTAGGGTAGTTCTGTTTTTAATTTTTTGAGGAACCTCCACACTGTTTTCGAATGGCTGCACCAGTTGGCATTTCCACCAGCAGTGCAAAAGGGGGCCTCTTTCTCTGCATCCTTTCCAGCATCTGTCATTGCTTGAGTTGTTAATGTTAGCCATTCTGACAGGTGTCAGGTGGTATCTCATTGTGGTTTTGATTTGTATTTCCCTAATGATGAGTGATGTTGAGAATTTTTTCATGTGTCTGTGAGCCATCTGGCTGTCTTCTTTGGAAAAGCATCTATTCGTGTCTTTTGACTATTTCTTCACTGGATTATTTGATTTTTGGGTGTTGGATTTGATATGTTCTTTGTAGATTTTGGATACTAACTCTTTGTCTGATATGTCGTTTGCAAGTATCTTCTCCCATTCCATCAGTTGCCTTTTAGTTTTTCTGATTGTTTCCTTTGCCATGCAGAAGCTTTTTGTCTTGCTGAGGTCCCAATAGTTCATTTTTGGTTTTGCTTCTCTTGCCTCCAGAGACATGTTGAGTAACAAGTTGCTGTGGCCAAGGTCAGAGAGGTTCTTGCCTGCTTTCTCCTTGAGGATTTTGATGGATTCCTGTCTTAGGTTTAGGTCTTTCATCCATTTTGAGTTTATTTTTGTGTATGGTATAAGAAAGTTGTCCAGGTTCATTCTTGGCAGAACTTATTTTTAAAAGCATGATCCAGTGGAACAGAATAGAGAGCTGTAAAATAAATACACTCATTTGCAGTCAACTGATCTTCAGCAAGGGTGCCAAGAACACACAGTTGGGAAAGAATACTCTCTTCAGTAAATGGTACTGAGAAAACTAGATATCCACATGCAAAAGAATGAAATTAGATCCTTTATCTACTGTAGCCATTTAGTTTGTAATTAAAAAGAGTCCTTCCAAAAAAAAGAATATTCTGAGCCAGATAGTTTCACTAGTGAATTTGCCAGACTCAAAAAGGAAATAAACTAATTCTATACATTCTATTCCAGAAAACAAGAGGAAGGAACACTTCCCAATTCATTTTATGAGTCCATAATTACCCTGATACTAAAGTTGGACCAAGACATTATAAGAAAAGGAAAATTCCAATATCATGAATGAATACACAAAAATCATCAGGAATGTGTTACCAATGAAGGTATATAGATGGCAAGTAATCATATCAACTAAAGTTCCGTATCATTAGTGATTAGGGAAAATGCAAATTAAAACCACAAAGAGAGACCCCTCCATAACTATTAGGTTGCCTGTAATCACCATCATCTTCATCGTCATCCACATTACAACATCCTCAACATCTAAATAATTGTCAATACCAAGTACTAGGAATTCTGTGGAGTCACTAGAATTCTCACACATTAGTGCTGAGAATGCACCATGGTTAAAGCCACTCTGGATAACAACAATTTCTCACAAAGTTAAACATAAACTTACCCAGAAATAGGGTCAAAACTAGAATGAATCAGGGTGCTTGGGTGGTTCAGTTGGTTAAGTGTCCAACTCTTGATCTCAGCTCAGGTCGTGATCTCATGTTACATGAGATCAAGCCCCGTGTTGATCTCCGTGCTGACAGTGTGGAGTCTGCTTAGGATTCTCTCTCTCCCTCTCCACCCCCCAACCCCACTCATGGGCAGGCTCTCTCTCTCTCTGTCTCTCTCTTTCTCTTAAAATAAATAAACATTAAAAAACAAAAAGAGAAAACTAAAGTGAATCAATGGAGACGTTCACCTTAAGAAGAAAATTAAGGGCATGTCAAAAAATGGCAATCAAAATAAATGTTATTTCATTGTAATATATTAAAACACTAAAATTAATGCAAAAATCCATGAAGGACAAAATATCAAAAGTTGGATATGTTACTGATTTTACCTTGTGCCTCTAGCTCCAGTATATCTCAGCCTAGCCCTGCCCAGCAGTTTCACACCCAGGTATATATCCCAGAAAAATGGGAACATGTTTACACATAAACCTGTATATGAATGTTTACAGCAGGTCTATTTGTAATTGCTAAAACCTGGAGGCAACACAAAAATTTTTTAAGGAGTGAACAGATAAAAAAAGCATAGTAAATCCATGTAATGGGACAGTACTTATAAATACAAAGGAAAAAATCGTTGATGCATACAATAACTTAGATGAATCTTTAAGGCATTATGTGAGTGAAAGAAGATAGTTTCAAAAGATTACATGCTGTATAATTCCATCATAGGACATCCTAAACAAAGCAAAACTAAAAGCAATGAGAATAGATCAGTGATTACCAGGGATTAAGGGCAAGAGGAGTGTTTACTACAAAATTGCTATGAAAGGGACTTTTTAGGGGCACCTTGGTGACTCAGTCAGTCGGGCATCCAACTTTTTGATTTTGGCTCAGGTCATGATATCAGGGTTCATGCAATCCAGCCCCACATCAGGTTCTGTGCTAACAGTGTGGAGCCCGCTTGGGATTCTCTCTCTGTCCCTCTCTTTCTGTCCTTCTCCCCCTCAAAAATAAATAAATATTCAAACAAAAGGAGTTTTTAGCAGTGATGAGATTTTTCTGTATCTTTATTGTGGTGGTGGTTACAGGAATCTATGCCTGTGTTAAAATTCAGAACTATACACCAAATAGTAAGAAAGTAAGTTAGTAAGTAAAGACACACACATGCATGCACCAACACTATGTTGGCATCATAAAATAGGATGTGAACATTGAAAATAGAATTTAAGTAGATGGAGAGGAGGGTATTTTAGGAGCCTAAAGAAAATGAAGACAGCTGAGGGGGAGGGATGCATAAGATGGGCTTCAGAAATAGTGACCCTTTGCATAGACTGAAGCAGAGAATGTGTTTTAAACTAAGAGGAATCCTAGAAGATCTGAATAGGCTAATACTATGGACAGCATTTATAATTGAAATGCTACCCTGTATAAGCAACAAGAAATCTTTGAATGCTTTTGATAAGAGAAGTGACATGTTATGACAAAGTATAAGGGAGATTAGTTTTATGGCACTTTGTAAGGTGGATTGGAAGTGAGACTAATGAAGAGCTAATTGTGTTAGCTCAAACATGAAGAGAAAACCATCCAAGCTAAAATGATAAGAATGTGATTGAAATATTTAAAAAAAAAAGGAAGAAGAAAATGGTTTCAACATTGGATAAAGCAAAGAATATATGTAATTTCTTATGACCTATTTTCAACTGTTCTTTGTTAGTATTTCAAAGTGAACAAAGTGTTTCTAACATTTGTTCTGAGGATCCTGTTGATTATTCATGAAACCAGTTAAAAATATTTCCCTAAACCTGAAAAACTATTTTGAAGGCATCAAGTGTATTTAGACTTCTTAAAAAAGAATCTAATAGTTTGGAATATTTGCAGTTAATTGGCATAAAATAGTTTAATGACAACATTACAACATAGTCACAATGGTCAGTTGAGAGCCTGTGCTGGCAAAGGTGAGAAGTCCAATTGCAGTAGGCGATCAAACATTTTAGTGTTCATGAATTTTTACTTAAGTCCATAGAATGCATTCGTACATACACAGTACCTTTGTACAGTTCATTTATATGGTAGGTCCATGGACCATCCTGAGCCACCACAAAGTACAGACAGGCGAGTCATGTCAAAACATGCTTCTGGCAGTTGTAAAATGAGATAAATATGTAAGTTAGGTCCTGCCTTTCCAAATTTGTACTTCTCACATCTTGTCCAACACCAGGGAGAGAAGTATTTAATATGACCTGGGGACATGAACCTCTTATTTCTCCACTCAGCAAAGTTTAGCAGTCTTGTTGAGTGGACACAATTAAACCTCAGTTCTAGTCAAACAAAAACATACCATTTTTCTAGCATATGATGAAGAAAAATATACCAGTTTCTAGTCAGCATTTAAAATATAAAACAGGGAGCATTTGTATTCAAGTAAAGTGTACTTACTTAAAGTATATTGAACATGTGCAAATGAGAGGCTGAAATGTCATCATGTAGCATATGATATCACAAGTGCAAAAAAGACAGTTATGGTAGAGCACGAAAATAAGATAGACAGTGGAATCGATGTATCAACCCAGTCATCTCTGCTTAAAGTTTTCATAAGAAAGAGCCTTTAAATATTAATGAGGAAAAAAATCCACATGTTAAAAAATAAAATGCAGGGGCTCCTGGGTGGCTCCGTCAGTTAAGTGTCTGACTCTTGATTTCAGCTCAGGTCATGATCTCATGTTTTGTGGGTTCGAGCCCCACGTTGGGCTCCTTGCTGGCAGTGTGGAGACTTGGGATTCTCTGTCTTTCCCTCTCTTTGCCTCTCTGTCTCTCTCTCTCTCTCTCTCTCTCTCTCTCTCTCTCAAAATAGATAAACTTTAAAAATAAAATAAAAAGCTTTGGGATGCCCATTGAAAACCAGTAGAAACATTTTCCTAAACAATATTGGTTTATTTCTATCAGCATCCAGCTTTTTGTGGTCTTCACTTTGCAGGCACTATATTTTAGTGAATATTAAACGCATAAAGTTTGAGCATAACAGCACTGCTGCTCTGACTTGAGCAGCAAATGAAGACCTAATAGGATTTTCCATCTTAAATTCTGTGTCACAGTTGAGCATAAATTGCATTAGCAAAACTGAACCACATACTTTTGCTTGATATATTACCTTCTCTGACTTGTCAGCCTAAAGCCAAGTAATAGATGACCTAAAAAAAAAAAATACTGGGTCTCTTTCAATGTCAGTGACACCGTCCACTTCAAGCTCATTGATGACCAACATTATGGGAAACTTCCAGATCCTATCATACACTCTATTATCAGTGTGACTTGAGACACTGAATGAAATAAGAGTTTTTTTTTTTTTTTAAATGCTCATCAGGAAAACAGAACCATGGAATGCTTAAATAATTTCTGAGGTGAAAATATAAATCTTAAGGTTTTGGCAAAGTCATTGTCAGTTTTCTTTTAAAAATGCAAATGGTTAGGGGCGCCTGGGTGACTCATTCAGTCAGTTAAGCGTCCGACTTTGGCTCAGGTCATGATCTCACTGTTCCTGAGTTAGAGTCTCGTGTTGGGCTCTGTGCCGACAGCTCAGAGCCTGGAGCCTGTTTCAGATTCTGTGTCTCCCTCTCTCTCTGACCCTCCCCCGTTCATGCTCTTTCTCTGTCTCAAAAAAATAAACAAACGTTAAAAAAATTTTTCTTAAACAAAATGCATGTTGTCTGTAAAAATACTTGGAAAAGCCTCACGATATTGCCTGAGAAAGATTGGTGTTTTTTTAAATTGTATTGCTAATGACCACAGGCACATTACAGCATAACCCCATTATTAGCACTTTACTGTGTTAAGGGTGCTGAATATAGTCCACTGTACAATGGGCAAAGCATTTGTTAGGTTAAATGGTGAATGTGGTGGTTATAGAAAAGGAAGAAGAATGTGCCTTATTGATACCAGCTGTTGAACTGATGGCTTTCTGCAACACCTTTTCAGGGACAACATTCTTTCCCTGTAAGTTCACATGCCTTTGTGGTCTTTCACACACATACTACTGAAACACAAATCCCAAAACATGGACAGTAATCAGTGATGCCAAAGCCTGTGGGTATGAGGGGAAGCTGCAAAAACCTGTGTGGATTCAGATGCAAACAACAGAAACATTCCCTGCTGATCTGCCATGGAAAATTACCCCAAAAGAAGTCTCACCAGTGCCACAGATTGGGTTTTGTTTCAAGGGAGTGCCTCAAGGGGCCCCTAGCTGGCTCAGTCTCTTGATATTGGGGTTGTGAGTTCCGCCCCATGTTGGGTATAGTGATTGCTTAATAATAAAATCTTAAAACAAAAACAAAACCTAAGTGTTTTAAGTGCTGCTGGCTCAGCCTCACCAGGTATTTAAGGTTTACCAACATCTTTGATCATATCTTTTAAGCTACATTTAAAGGGGAATCCCCTTTATAATGACATGTGTGATCATCACTAGTTTTTCTGAATCTTCTGTAGGTAAACTGCTAGTCAGTCATACTAAGGTTGGGAAGAGCTAAAATTTGAGATTAGACACATATGGATTGTATAGTTTTGTGATGTACTGTCTGTGCCCTTGGACAAGTTACCTGATTTTGTAAAGTATCAGTTTACTCATGTTTGTTTCACAGATTTATGATATTAAATATCATGCAACACAGGTAACACAATGTTTGGCACATCATGAATTCTCTAGGTATGTTTGCTTTTTTTCCCTTTTTTGTATCTGTTCTAGTGCCATAAAGCAAAATAAGTCAAACTCCAAGTAAATGTGATATCTAACTTCTGAAATATGTAAATAAGTCCCATCTGCATATCAGATTATGAATCAAATTATGAGTTTGACCTCAGACCCAGGTTACTGACATTCCTGTTATGATTAGGATGCTTTTGGCAAATAAATGATGTCTTAAGCAATCTTTTTTTTCTTTTTTACCCTTTTAAAAAATGAGGTAGATTTTACATCTACTGAAATAAGTCTCTTTATACTCCTTCCCAGTCAATGATGGCATCCACAAGGCAACCTCTCTTTTGATTTCTGTTGCTGTGGCTTAGCATTGCCTGTTCTACAACTTTACATAAATGGAATCATACAGTATGTATTCTTCTGTGTCTGTTTTTTTTTTTCACACAGCAGGAAATGTTTGAGATTCTTCATGTTGATCCACATATCACTAGGTTGTTGCTTTTAATTGGACAGTGGTACTCAATTGTATAAATATATCTAAGTTTGTTTACCATTCCTATCCATTTTTGCATTTTTCTGTTAGTGTTTCAGTTTGGAATGTACTAGCGATCATGATGAGTAGATAAAAAGTTATAGGGATTATTAAGATAATTAGTACTTGAGAATATACTCCAAGATAAGATATATAAGGGTCAAATGTTTTAGAAAATAAAATTGTATTGGAACACAGCTGTGCCCATTCACTTAAAATTTGTTTAAACCTGCTTTCATGCTACCATGACAGAGTTGAGTAGTTGTGCCAAAGAACGTATGACCCACAAAGTCTAAAATATGTTTATATAACTCTTTGTAGAAAAAGTTTACTGATTCCTGTTCTAAAATGATTATCAGACTGATTAATGCTGTATGAGCTCTGCACCGAACCAAAATGTCTTCATTGACTTAAGTTATAATATTAGGACTTTGATTTTTATTTCAAGCAATATAAAATGGCCATCTTTTATTTTTTAAAAAAGCATAATTTTAGGTCACTGACCATTATTATGTAGTACAGTATATCTCAAAATATTTAAAATGAAAAATTACCTAAAATTTCTCAAACAGGTATGGTATTATGAAGGAATGGTGCATTTTCCTTTACCAAACCATGAAAATATGTAATGCATAGTATTTCCCTTTCTACCATGTTATCCAGGAAGAGTTACATTTAATATCTATGCTAAGGTTTTGTTATAATTATTTTTATTTTTTCATAATTTTGAAAAATTGCTTTTATATTTACTGGTGTTATTTATAAGTGTCTCTTCTAGTGAGGCAAATCAAATACATTTGAAACAAAGAATGACAGAAAATACCCCTCAATTGTGTTTTTCAATTATGACTATTACTATAAAGTATCTATTAACATGGTCATGACTTGGAGAGCCTCGGTGACTCAGTCAGTTGAGCATCTGATTCTTGATTTTGGCTCAGGTCATGATCCCAGGGTTGTGGAATTGAGCCCTGATTCGGGCTCTGTGCTGAGTGTGGAGCCTGCTTAAGATTCTCTCTCTCTCTCTCTCTCTCTCTCTCTCTCTCTCTCTCTGCCTCCCCTTTCCTTCCCTCCCTCCCTCTGACTCTATTCCCTTCTTGTATGTATGTTCTCTTTCTCTCAACAAAACCCCCCATACAATTGATAATTTTGATTCTTTCACAGAAAATTATTGGCAACCAATAATGTCACTTCTCAAGAAAGATAAACTATGATTGCATAGGTGAAAATGAGTTCCCCTCTAAAGACAAGGCCCAGAGGGGTCACAAATCCCTGGGCCTGGGAACCAAAGCTTCCAGAAATGCTTCTACAATCGGAGAAAGAGGGTTCTAGAAGGAAAGGAGTTATACATAAATGATAATTTTGTACTAAAAAAGAAGGCTCACATGCTTCCCTAGATCTTTTCATGAGATCTAAGGTGATGGAGTGGCTTAGCAATGGAGGGCAGATTGTGGCGGTCTGTAGGAAAGGCAAAGGAAAACACCTAAGTATCCTCCTTCACCAGCAGTTCCGTATTCATATTGTCTGCTCTGATTAAGTGTTCATGGTATATCATTGGCCACATTAAATTAGCATTTGTAATTTGAACATTTGGGTTTGATTTTTCTGTTATTATTTAATTTGTACACTTATTACTTCATTTTTACAGCTTTATGGAAGCTGTATGCTAAAGATATGCTCTTTTATATATTTGTTTGAATTTAAGTAATTGGCTAGTAAAAATGATTAAAGCCCACAGAGGGAGACCGAAACACCTTTTCTCCTTAACTTAAATTGTCTGAACAATGACCAAGTTTGAGAAGCGTGACTTTAAAGAATAACAAATCCTGTTAAGGTGATCTTCTTGACCACAGAATAAGTAAAAATTGTCCTGTCAAAATGAGCTTGAAAATACAAAACAAAGCAACACAGAGACATTTTCCCTCACCTGTTGGTTTGACAAAAAAATTAAACTTTGACCATTCATCTTTCTGTGACACAAAGAAACACCAGGCATTGTCCTACATCCATTTGATCCAGCAATCCTACGTCTCAGAATCTCCCAACACACCTACGTGTCCACAGATGGACAAGCGTTAAGCTAGATCGATGATTCTCCAAGAGTGGGAGGGAATGATTTGGCCTTCTTCCCCTAGGGGATATTTGGCAAGGAGTGGAGACATTTTGGATTGTCACAAAGCAGGGAGAATGTGTGCTATTGATATCTGGTGGTTAGAGGCTGGGGATGCTGCTAAATATCCCACGATGCACAAGATAGTCACCCGACAAAGAGTGAATTGTCCCAAATGGTGCCAAAGTTGAGAAACTCTGACATAGATTACTTCTTTTATTTGTGTGAGAAACTATGCTACTTTTTATAATTCCTGTCTTTGTTTTGCTCTCAGATTTTAGGGACACCTTTTGTGATTCTAGTTGGCATTTATGGTTTGTTTTGCGTGTTATCCTTGTGCAGGGGCCATGCCAATATTCTCTGCATGATTCCAACTTTAGTATTGGTACTAAATACGGCTGTATTTGTACGGGTCTGTTCTGTTTTGATTCCTACATGATATATGAACTTAGAAATATTGACTCATTTAAAATGTCTTTGTAATTACAGAAACTTAAGGGGGGAAAGTCTAAGTGGCAGAACAAAAGCAATTGTAGGCATTTATTTGCTGTCCCTTACCTAGATTTTTTTTGTATCCCTGCACTGAAAATCTAATTTAGAGCTTTGAAACCAGCAAAATACAGTAGGACTTTCAGCAGATATACAAACTCTAAAGGGTACTATGTTCTTAGCATTTCCTTCTGTGAAATTCTATATTTCTAGAAGGTTCTTTAGCATAAATACCGCCTAAACAAAGTGACAACTCCTTGAGGCAGGAAGGTTGTGTACCTTCACTGTAGATTGTGAGCCACATGACTCACACATGTGGTCACTGCACGTGGAGTCCCAAATCATTTCAAATGTTTTTTAAAAACAGCTAACACATAAAACATCAGAGAAGTATGGCTGCCTTATGAAAAGTACTGTGCTGTAATAACACAAAGTTTATATCTACTTATCAAAGAATGTGTATACATTTTGTACTTGAAAAAATTATAAGATCTTTTATCTTCCTGATTCTCTAAAACATGACTGTAGAAAAGACGACTATTTTTAAAAAAAAATTAAGTTTATTTATTTATTTTGAAGAGGCAGAGATAGCATGAGTGGGGGAGGGGCAGAGACAGAGGGAGAGAGAGAATCCCAAGCAGGCTCTGCACTGTCAGCACAGAGCCCAACACAGGGCTTGAACTCATGAAACGTGAGATCATGACCTGAGCTGAAACTGAGAGTTGAATGCTTGACCTACTGGGCCACCCAGGTGCCTTGAAATGCCTGTTTTTAGGAGATAATTTTCCTGCTCCTTCTTCATATAAAAATATTTTGAAATTGAGGAAAACCTACACACTCACTCACACACACACCATACACACACACAATCAACCATTCTCTCATTTTCTTCCTCCCTCTCATTTTCATTGCATATACTAATTTACCTCTACAGATGCAAATACTGTATGTGGTTGATATCCACAAGTATTTCCACTTAATTATTGAAGCCTTTATGGGAATGGTGGTGTCAAAATGAAACTAAGAAATGAGAAACTAATTTTAGCTTCTGAAGCATTGGAACTCCTTTACAGATCTGTCTGTATAGCTGTAATAATTCTGATTATAAAAATAGAGATGTAATTATCAGCTGAGGACAGAAGGTGAGGCAAGTAATAATCATGTGAGCATATTTTTCATGCTACATATATCCCCCTGTCTGTAACTCAAATATGTTTGACATAAGCCCCTATGGGAGAGGGACAGACCCACCAATGACAAAAATCATGATTAAAAAAATCATGCTTCTACATTATGTCTTAAAACTGATCAGTTAGAGTCTCAATATTTTATATGAAAAATCATGTTATAAATTAATAAATAAGCCTTTTGCTATGTTCCCAATTTGGACAGAATCTGTACAGTCATTTTATGTGGATTGAGTTGTTAACAGCTAAGTCAGTGAATAATCTGGTTGTTGGATAAAATCAGTCTCATGATAAACATAGCTGCCAACTTTAAGAGAATAAATGCAGGTTTCTAAAATAAGTATTTTAAAACTCAAAGTTGCAACTCAACAGTACTTAGTACTAAGGTAATAAACCTTTTAATATTAGAAAAATTTTCTGCCCTTTTAAAACAAATGTTTAGAAAGCCTTCATAAAATCAGTATTCAGAATAAGTATGTATTTATAATTGTGTTTGAACAGGTATGTAACTAACTTCTGTTGTTTTTTCTTTATTTTTTTTAATTTAAATGTTTATTTATTTTTGAGAGAGTGAGGTAGGAGCAGAGAGAGGGGGAGACAGAGAATCCCAAGCAGGCTCCCGAGCTGTCAGCACAAAGCCCAATGTGAGGCTCAAACTCATGAACTGTGAGATCATGACCTAAAATGAAATCAAGAGTCAGGCACTTAACTGACTGAGCTGCCCAGGCACTCCTATTTTTGTTTTTTCTATATTACAATATATAATAGTTAGCACAGGCTGGTCTTCTCAGAACTCCTCCCATTGTCAACTGTCCTCCGTGCTGTGAAGATATTTATGAACCACTAAGACCTTTAGATTCCACCCCAATGAAACTTTCTAGCCATGGCTAAATTCATGAATATGGGGTAGATAATTTTGTTTCTACAGCCAGTATCTAAACATACTTTTAAAAGAACATTTTGGGGTGCCTGGGTGGCTCAGTTGGTTGAGCGTCCAACTTCGGCTCAGGCCATGATCTTGCAGTTCATGGGTTCAAGCCCCATATCGGGCTCTGTGCTGACACCTCAAAGCCTGGAGCCTGCTTTCGATTCTGTGTCTCCCTCTCTCTCTTTCTTTCCCCCACTCACGCTCTCTCTCCCTCTCAAAACTGAATAAGCATTTAAAAAAATAAAAAATAAATAAATTTTTAAAAAGTACATTTTTCTGGGATGCCTGGGTGGCTGAGTCAGTTGAATGGCTGACTCTTGATTTCAGCTCAGGTCATCATCTCACGGTTCGTGGGATGGAGCCCCACATCGGGCTCTGCACTCCAGTGCGGGGCCTGCTTGGGATTCTATCTCTCCCTCTCTCTTTACGCCTCCCCTGCTCGCAATCTCTCTCTGTGCCTCGAAAATAAACATTAAAAGAAGAACAATTTTCTTATGATTTATATTTACATTTTCCTTCCTTTATTCACTCAGCAAATACTAATTGAGGACTTTTGTTGAAATGAAAACTATGATTTTTTTCGTTCTCATGGAGATTAAGATCAATAGAATAGAACTGACAATAAACTGTCAATGACACAACTAGTTTTAGAATTATTGCTGTGATAACTGCTACCATGAATAAGTAAAGGAAGCTATGAGAGCATAGGGTGCTGGGACCCTGACTACTAAGGATTCCCCAAGGGGAGACCAATATTCCAGACCTGAAGGTGAGTGAGTAAGAGTTAGCTGAGCATAGAGGGACAAATCACCTCCTAGCTATCAGAGCAGCATGTGGGAATTTTCCATGATGGAAACCAGCTTGGCCCATTTAAGAACTTATGTGGGTGGGACAGAGGGAATGGGAAGAATTTGTGAAGAGATGAAGCAGGCACATTAGACCTTAAGGCCATGCTGGGTATGGTGAGGATTTGAGACTTCTAAGAATAATAGTAGGCCATGGAATATTTTATGTGTTTATGGAGGTAATGTGCTCTTTTGATGGGAAAGTGAGCAAAAGGGGATTAGGAGAGAATTTAATGATATTTCCACAGTAGTTCAGGCCAGGTAGTAGCTTGCACAAGGGTGAGAGGAAGATAAAGATTAAGATCAAGAAATGCTTTGCTATGTATAAAGTGGGAGATACATGAGCAGTCATGACTGGCAATATAATCACAAGATTATCATTTCTGTATTCGTACCCTGTACATATATACAAAGTATTTAATCAAACAAGTTTCAGAGAATTGCACAGTATGGTATATGGATATATATATATATATATATAATATATATATATTATATACATATATACATACACACACATTATATATATAGTGTCATAATACAATAATGGTAATAATCATTTGCAGGTGCCAGCAGCCATTATATTGAACAAAAGAGGTATGTCTTCTATCCCCATAATGTCCCTGCATAATTACTATTCAATCTAATGCCTGTATCACAGTGTGAAAAGATCATGTAGCAGGAGCTATGTTGCCCAAGGTGCCTGTTCCTTGGGTGAGTTTTCTCAGGGCAATGATTGAGTTTTAATCAATATGGCAGAATCAGAAAATTTTTTAGACAGAATACTTGATTGACTTTGATAAATAATTTAAAACTATTGAATTGTAACATATTTATTTACAAAACCAATAACACTTTAATCTTACATTAAATACATTTTATGGCAAACTCAACAAAAATATCTCAGTGATGGAGAAATGAGTATCAAAGTGTAATGGAAATTGTTATCCATGTCACTTCCCTAAATCTCTGTAGTTTCCTGTGCTTTAATAATAAGCATCTACATTTGTTTAACAAAGAACATAACAAGCATATAAGAAATGAAGGCTTTTACTGACGACAAATTTGAAATAGGATAGATTACAAGGTATTCAAGGAAAATAGAAGATGATGGATAAACTACCAGAAGCTACTTTCTTTGAACATATAATTAAGAAAGGCCATCTGCCTACTATTATTTTTATGAAATTGCATCTTTTTGAAGGGGCATTTCATTTACATGTTTTTACTTCACTTTCATAAGGTCATTTAAAATACCAGACATTTTTATTAATTTAAAATAATGGCATTTTCATCTGCTATGATTGTAAGAACAGTAAGCAACAAAATGAAGATTGGCCCCACATCTGATGCTCTTCTTACATGTTTTCTTTTGAAAAAAGATACCAGAAATGAAAGATAAAGGGACTTCCTGAAACACAAATATTTTATCTGAGCTCTTAGCAATCACATCCAATTTCAGACTCTATCCATGATTTAGATATCATATTTTTATACTTTGTTTTCATAGAATGTTCTTTTGTGTAACTCTGAAAAAACTGACTTGAGGATGAAAGATGGGCACACCAGTACTTCACTGTCACAGAATATCCAACTAGAGCTGGAAGCGTGCAGGGCATAACCTATAGCCCGCATGATAGAGTGCACTGGCCCTCAGGGTCAGAGATCAGAGGAAGAGAAGGCGGTAAAAGAGATGGAAAATGGACAGCCACTGAGATAATAAATTAATAAAGATAGTCATGAAACCCAAAAGCAGAAAGAACTTCAACTGGTCAAATGGTAAATTCTGCTGATGGGTTAATTAAGTTTTGAGCACAAATCTGACCATTAGATGGAAGGCGTAAAAGACAAAGTTGGAGGTCTAGTCAAGGACAGTCCAACTAAAATGGGGAGGACAGAAGCCTTAATGAAGTGAACCGACCAGAGAAGACAAAATGAGGAGAAGCAAAACAAAGGGTCAAAGGGTAATGTGAGGTCACGGGGGAACCAATGACAGGTTTTTCAGGAGGTCTTTGTAATTACAAACCAAATCTCACAAGAGAGTTTACATACAACATACAAACAAAATACACCAAGCTGACTGGCCTTGGGTGAAATGAGACCAGCCAGACTCATAAATCAGCAAGGCAAAGACAGAAAAGACAAGTTAGTCAAAACACAATGCCCTTGAGCTGCAAAATACCTGGGAAATAGAAGAGCCATGAATCCCCTCAGGAGAACATCCCACAGAGAAACGTCACTGAACTAATCCCCAGAAAGTCGCAAAGAACACTTGGACCAAGAGTTACTTAGGAAAAAGAGATACAAGTATAGGGGAACTTCTGCCTTCAGAGAATGATTTGTAGTCTTACAGAAGTGACATGGTGAAACAAAGTCTAAATATTTAAGGAGAATAATATCCTGGTAGGACAATACCACCTGATTTAAATAGAACGATTCATACATAAAACATGTTGGATAGATGTTCATTGAACCTCTTGACAACTGAGTCTGTGTTTTGTTCATTTCAGCATCTGAGACTAACCATAGTATCCAGGAGCAAAAAGACTCGCTTGACTCTGATTCAATGATAAAAGTATTAAAATGATCAATCCCGGTTAATGCAGGCAAATGGTGCACGTGAAGAGTAGGGATGGAGAGAGAGCATAGGGCTTCTGGAGTTTGCATGTAATGAGGCTTGATAGTTTTATGGGACAGGTGGAAAGAACATGAAAATGAATGGAGAATGATAGGAAGAAAGTGGTGGAGATTCTTATATCCTACTTACTATGTTTATGTAAGGGGCCTATTCACTCACAAGGGAAAGTGTGGAAGCAAAAAACTTCCACCTTCAGTCTGCCTCCTCCATCATGACTTGCCTTCAGAGGAAAAGCAACATAGTAGATCAGTGAATTTGGGTGAACAGAACATAAGCAGAGCAGCAGACCTTTCTCTTTCTTTCCCAATAAGTTCAATCTGGGAACCCATCCTTTCTTCTCCCCCTTCATGTGCAGGTTCCTTTTTCTCTGCACAAAGTCAACTACTAGCCAATGTGATGTGCATACATTCAATTTCAGGAAGGTAGTAATAAGCCCACTGTGTCCAAAATTCCAAACCACTTTCCAGTTTATCTTTACAAAGAAGCAGCTGACATTTTAATCTCCATCTGCCTTTTTTCTACAAGTACTTCTCAATTGGTTAGAAACTCAGATGAGCGTGTAATTAATGATCACTCCTGAAACCCCATCACAGTCCAAGCCACAGAGTGAAGTGTTTTAATTTCCACCATAAGGGATTTAACAGAGGACAGGAAATACAAAATGGCATGAACAACATGACTCTTTGGACACTATTTAATGTGCTGAGTAAATTGTATTTAAATTACACTCCTGGAGGAAAATAACTGGTTTGCCTCTGCATATACCAAAGAGTCAAATCATATTCAGAGTTGTGGCCAGAGTTGTCCTTTCATAAAGAAATAGGGAAGAAGGCAAGGGCAAGCAGGGGCACTTTGAGAGAGGGCAGGCAAGTTGGTTACACTCTTGGAATAAAGGCAGGGAAAGGAATCAAATTATTATCAGACATCTTTAAAAAGACAAGACAAGGGAAGGGTCAGCATGAAGACAGAGAAAATATTAAAGTTGAGAGGGAACTGATCAAACCTACTTCTGTATAGAAATACATGCTTCAAGAGAACAAAAAGAACATTCACAAATTAAAGTATCTTTAGCCAAAAAATTAGCTTGTTGAATTTGGTAGCACTAAGCAGAGAAAAAAATCTTTCAAAGGGAATGATGGATGAAGATAAGCCTGCAATCTTTCCATATAGTTATTTTCAACATTAAATATTATTTTCCATTATGAAAAGTAATGAAGCAATACAATTAGGATCATATCAAAAATTATATTTTTAAGAATTTTTGAGAGAGGTTATTTTCCTAATATGCCTTTCAAATTTCCCAAAATAGTTTGGCAGCTTCCATAGAGATCTTGCTCATCTAGGAGAAAGTGGACACTTTTTAGGTAGTAACTTTTAATTTTTTTTCAGTTTTATTGATATATAATTGACATAAAGCTCTGTATAAATTTAAGATGTTTAGCATAATAGCTTGATTTACACATATTGGGAAATGATTACCGCGGTAAGTTTTGTCAACATCCATCACCTCATGTAGTTCCAAAAAATACATGTTTTTTTCCTCGTGATGAAAACTTTTAGGATCTACAATGTTAGCAACTTTCAAATATTGTAGGTGGTAACTTTAAACCAGTTCCTATTATCAGATTTATAATTTCTTTAGGTTACAAACTGACGGATATACAAGGCAGTGAAGTAGTAAGAATATATTACGATGATTCCTATATACGAACCGTTCATTCTACCTTCCTGTATACATAGAGTCATTTTCCTTCATTAGACTAGGTTTCCAATAGAAATCAAGCTTTGAACACTTAATCCCAGTTAAGTTTCTACAATGAAACTTAATCAGCTATTAAACGTCACTTAAGTATAGCAAAGTGACACAAAACAATCTTTTCACATCTGAATGACTGGCCGTTCCTGAAGTACTATAAATATCATTTGCCTGCTCATTAAAATTTTGTTCCATTTTAATCATGAAATACTTAAGAAATTTACTTGACCCTGAAAATTAGTAGTTAAGTGTTACACATTTGAACTCTGTGTCTAATCCACTCTAGTATCTGCTTCCCTTATTTGCCTATTAGTTTTTGCTTAGTTGAAGAAAGGAAGGCTTAGAGGGTTTAATTTGGTAAAAATTGAATTTCCAAAATTCCTTTAATTATTTTACTAAGGGAAATTCTGGATCCAGGTTATAATAATATTTCCAAGATAAGTGAGACTGGTTTACATCTGTCTAATTTTAATTTGAAGAAATAACAATTCCATAAAGAGTAATTGTGAAAGTTGGCAATTGAATAATAGTCTATACTTTCCATGTGGATATATGCCAATTTTATTTATAAATTTAGGCCTTATGTGATTAATTTGGCCCTATCTGCAATTATAAAATTAAAATTTACTCAGATTAAAGGAAATAACTATTAAAAAGCATTATTAAAATTTAATTGTATGACTTAATACTGTCTCCTTTTTTCTTGCAAAATGTGTATTACTAATATCTAACTAGTAAATAAAAAGAATGCAGTTTGTGTGAGGTATCAAACTTTTTCTGTAATTCCAAAGAACATATGGGATATAGTTGGGTATATACAATAGCAGATATTGATTTCATAATTCATTCTCCACTTTATTTTATTTATTCTGAGAGAGAGAGACAGAGAGAGCACACACATGCAAGCCAGGAAAGGACAGCTAGAGAGGGAGAAAGAGAATACCAAGCAGGCTCTATGCTGTCAGCGCAGAGCCCTATGTGGGGCTTGAACCCATGAACTGTGAGATCATGACCTGAGCTGAAATCAAGAGTCAAACCCTTAACTGACTGAGCCACCCAAGTGCCCCTCATTCTCTTCCTTAAAGAAAAAATAATTTCATTTCATCCAGTACCAATGGGAAGGAAAATTATTCTGATTTTTTTTGTTTGTTTATTAAGAAATATTTAATAGTTCCTGAACCCTACCATGTGTGTTGTCAACACTATTGTTTACAAAAAACCCACTGAAAGTTCTGTGTCCTATGAAGCATTTTAATCATGAGGAAACTGGGATTATTAGTCACCCTAGTCCTAGTCCAGTACAGTAGAACTCAGACATTTCTAGTCTCAGTAGGGGATTTGATGTATTGCCAAGAAATTGCCTGGAGCTCTATCGTAAAGAGTGGAGGGGCACCTGGGTGGCTCAGTGGGCTAAGCATCTGACTCTTGATTTCAGCTCAGGTCATGATCTCTTGGTTCATGAGATCAACTGCCCACCGTTGAGCTATGCGCTGAGTGTGGAGCCTGCTTGGGATTCTCTCTCTCCCTCTTTCTCTCTGCCCCTCCACACACACTCTCTCTCTCTCAAAATAAAAGATAAACATTTTTTAAAATTAAGAAAAAAAGTAGAGATAGCAGTCTGATGGTAGGAGAGAGATGGTGTGATGGTGTGCATGAGGACAAGAGCTCCCCACAACATGGTGTCACCAGCACAGAAAAGTATTTCATGTGTGATGGGGTGCTCAGTAAATACTTGTGGATGGATATATGGATCGATGGATAGATTTTATAAATCCATAGTAAATAAATTATGGCAGAGACTGCTAATTGTCTCCTCAATATTTATTTCCTTCTTTCTCTTTTGTTAGTAATAGAAGGTCCCCCAATTTTATCTTGACCTGTCAAGAGACAACATTTCCCAGCCTCAGTTGCAGAAAGATGTAGCCATATGACTGAGTTCTGACTAATGAGATGCAAGTAGAAATGACGTGGGCATCTTCAGGTCACAGCTTTAAAGGGAACCAGCTTGCTCTCCACTACAGATGTCCCTGCACAATTGACATGCAGATGAGGACAACACAGTGGATGGTGCAGCAACAAGAGAAAAGGAACCTGGGTCCCTGGATGATCTCAGGGGACATAGGCGCCACACTCCCTGGACCTGCTACAAGTCTAGGCTCTCATGTGAAAGAGAAATAAGCCTTATTTGTCATTGTTATTTGCTCACTGTTAAAACAACTGAAGTACATTCTTCATTAATATGTAAGATGACTCATTGGTTTTCTGTTTAAAATTGTTTCTGCCCCCCAAGTATGCATGAAAGCATGGAAGATCATATGCCTAATTGATTAGGGTGTAACATCATGTAAGTGAGATTGGATTAAGTTGGGGGAGGGGCTATTAATATTATGTCAGGAACTACTTGAATTGTTAAAAATTAATATTTTTAAATGAAGTAACAGAAATAGCCATTATTATATAATATTAAAACTACAGTTGCCCCTTTAACAACATGGGTTTGAACTGTGTGAGTCCACTATACACAGATTTTTTTTTCAACAAATACAGGACAGTATTGTAGACATATTTTCTCTTATAATTTTCTTAATTTTCTTTTCTATCTTACTTTATTTTAAGAACACAGTGTATAATACATATAACATACAACATGTTAATCGCCTGTTTTTGTTGTCAAAAAGGCTTCCGGTCCTCAGTAAGCTATCAGTAGTTAAGATCTGGGGCAATCAAAAGTTACATGCAGATTTTCAGTTGTGCAAGGGTTCAGTGCCCCTACCCCCTGCATTGTTCAAAGATCAACTTGTTCTTTACCCTCTCCGTAACTCCTTTAGTTATATTTCATTTATACTCTTTTATCACTGCAATAATTAGATCAGAGACAGAGCTGATAAAACTGGAATCAAAGTAAAACAAAATAGATATGCATGGAGAAAACTAGGTGTGTTGGGGGACCTGAAGCCTGCCATAATTATGGAGATTATGATCTGCTTAATGAGGAAGCACAAGCCATCCACAAGAGTTTAGCAGGTAGCTCCATCAGCATCCAGGTTCCCACATTGGTGAGGTGGAAACCCCAGAATTGTTTTGCTTGAAGGTGCAGTTTCAATATACCTACACAAAAGAAGTAAAGGCACAAGATTCATTACTTACAAGCCCTGGAAACAAGGGTGGGTGGGGGGCACAGTGAGCCTGGGGAAGGGCGGTCCTCCCCTCCCAGGTCATGAGCCATCAGGAGATAGAGGGCAGGGTAGCAAGCACCTATTACTTCTACAGTGTTTGGGGCAGAGGTCACTAACTTTTTGTGGGCTTCACTCCAAGTGGTTACTTTATTTACTTATTTATTTTTAATGTTTATTCTTGAGAGACACACACACACACACACACACACACACACAGAGACAGAGCATGGGAGGGGAAGGGGCAGAGAAAAAGGGAGACACAGAATTCGAAGTGGACTCCAGACTCTGAGCTGTCAGCACAGAGCCCAACACGAGGTTCTAACTCAGGAACAGTGAGATCATGACCTAAGCCAAAGTCGGACGCTTAACCGACTGAGTCACCCAGGCGCGCGTCCAAGTGGTTACTTTATTTTTTTATTTATATATTTTTTTTCCAAGTGGTTACTTTAAAAGATGCCCTGAGAAAAGCCAAGCAGAATCCTGTGGCGGGAATCTTAAGCTCTGGTCCTTATCTCAAAGTCCAGACTCTGGGTGTGAGGAGGGCTGTCATACTGTCAAATGCCTAGGCAGCGACTCATAGTAGCTGTTTTCTCATCATACTTGGGAATATATCTTTGTTCCTGCAAGGAATTGTGTGTTCAATTTTGTGGTCAACTTGCTTTTTAAATAATACATAATCATAGATTTATTTTACCCTTGAATTTAATGATAATAGTGTGTTATAGGAATTTCCCTTTTGATGTGGATTAGGCTCATTCCCAGTTAGTTCATCTGGAATTCAATTGAAAAATCGAGTTGGCATCATTGGGATTCGATTTTGCCAGATCATCATATTAACTTTTTGAGAAATCTTAAGACTAAATCTCAGAAGGATTATCAGGGCCCACATTCGTCTGAAATTCAAATGAAGATGGTTTTGTCCTTCTGTACTTGTGGGCAGTTTTAGTCCTTACTAAACTCACTTTCAGACAAGTTTGACCAAAATACTTGAATCCTAAAGCTGAACTTGTTTAAAACAGATCTTCCTCTAATTATTCTTGTAATCTATTGGCAGCTAAAAAACAAATACTGCTTGACAAACACTGCAGATCTCAGAAGAATCATCACTTTAGGTAAGAGGGAGAGAGACATTGCCTTGCCATTATGTTAGCACTTTCATGTTTATTTCCCTTTTTACTGGTATTGTACAAAACCCAAACATTATAGTAGTAAACCTGACTTCCTAGCAGGCATCAGATATATCTAAAAATAATGTCTGACACAAACATAAATCACTCTACTACTACCAGGGTCAAAACATTTCATTACCAAAATGCTTACCTGAAAAGATTAACTGCCCCAAATCAATATAAGAGCAATCCATGGCTTGCCCAAAATGTGCTTTTCATTTTTGCTAGTGGCATATTATTTATTACAAGTGAAAAGTTGCATATTTGGAAAATTAGATAAAATATTTTAAATTATTTGGAGTCAAAATTAGATGGCAAATATCCAGTGAAACACTGTAATTTACATGTAATGAATACCTTATGCTTGATTATAAAATAAATGTTTGGGCATTATATCTAATTTATGTCAATTCTTCTATTTCTTTAAAAAGGAGGCATTTTTACCAAGCTTGTATTTCTAAAATTAAGGCTACAACACATGGGCTCAGTCATATTCCTTAAACTCAAAAGGAAATCATGAAGAGAAATGAGGTAATTTAAAGTAGGCTGGAAGTGGAAATTTCAGTTATTACAGATTTTCCTTTTTTCACTGTTGACAGAATCATAATCTCTGTCTTCTAGATCTATTAATAATTTTAATTACTGCCATTTGGGGGTGTGATAACTAAATGAAGACAGCAAATATAAGAACTGAGCACTCTTTGAGCACTACTCAAATGGTATATAAGAAAAGTAAATGAATGTTGTAAATATCTTTAAAATATTTTTCCCATTTATACTTCAAAATCATAGTGGCTATTTGACCCACCACTAAATCTTGATATTTAACGCATTCAAGAAGTATGTATATTACCATATTGAAAGTTTGTTTAATATTTTGATAACTGTTTTGCAATATAAGTGGAAACTTTTTTTTTTTTTTTTAAAAAGGGTCCAGAGACCTCACCAGACTACTAAAGGTTAAGAAGCCCTGCTTTAAAACACTCTAGCTTATCAGTGGTTAAACGTCCAACTCTGGATTTCAGCTCAGGTCATGATCTCAGGGTTTGTGGGATCGAGGCCCAAGTTGGGCTCTGTGTTGCCAGTGCGGGGCCTGCTTGGGATTTTCTCTCCCTCTCTCTCTTCCCCTCCCCTGCATGCAGCTGTGCACACACTCTGTCTCTAAATAAAATGAACTTAAAAAAACCCACTCTAGCCTATTAATTAACCTTATTATGGTGATAATTTCACAGTTTAAACATACATCAAAGCATCATGTTGTACACCTTAAATTTACACAATGTTATGTATTGATTGTATCTCAATAGAGTGAAGGAAAAAAACAAAAAGTGGACTGTCAGCACTATATAACTCAAGCACACTGTGTTTGTAATATTTAAAAAAAAAATCATGGTGGGTTCTCTTACCTTGATATCTTTATTACAATTATCTGAACTCCTTTTTAAAAACACTGCACAATTTATCAGTTCTGAGGTATTTTGTTCCAACAAAATTCACCAGTCAGTACGGTTTCTGTGTTATTCTCTACCTGATTCCTAGAGAGAAATATCTCCAGGTATTTGACTCTTAATTTATATGATCATACTTGAGATAGCAGAAAATAAACTATGTCAAGCTATGTCAACTATGAAATATATACCTTTTTTGGTATGCATTGTCCTGTCATTTCATCTGGTATTTATACATAAATAAATAACTAATGTAAAATATGAGTATCTATAAATACATGAATGTGCATGCATACACACAGCTTTACCCACAGAGAGATGACTGGTAACTGGCAAAAAATATATAAGATGACAGAAATGACTACTAAATAATATACAAAAAAATACTACTACATAAAACATATCTAACAGATATGGGCTATATTAAAGAAGACTAGATTAGTACACAGGAATCTGCTCCAAGAGTATAATTATATGACTAATTCAACTGGTCACTGTGGACAAATGAATTTGCTCATTGTGGCAATAGCAATCTCTTTTTTCATAAATTTGCAAAAATTAGTGTGACACTGTAAAAAATGTGCGGTATGCTTTTATGCTTTAAGTATTATTCAAACAATTCCTTACTCAAACTACTTATTCCAGTACCCCTTACTAATGTATATTTAAACTCATTTAATAAAATATTTTGAATTTTCATTTTTTGAATTGCTTTTCCATTTACAAACTGAACAGATTAGTATGTCTTTAATCATGGACAATAAATATCATTGTAATTAATAACCTCAAAAACAAGCTTAAATATGAGATTAAATATTCACAGAATATATATATATATATATATATATATATATATATATATTTTCTATATAGATGAGGGGAAACTATCAGTGATCTTGTGAAAATAAAAATATAATTTATCTATATAGACAATATTTACACAAAGACATGGTATCAATATTTTCTTTGTGCCTTAGCTCTAGAGTATTCTGGAGCCATGTGCACTAGAGTCCAAGTAAATGGAAATATTTATGTTCCTCATAAATATGCTAAATATTATACTTTTATTAAGTCAGATGCACAGAAAATATGAATTGAATCTGTGGGAAAGGGGGAATTTTAATATAGATAAGAGCTTTTAAAATTTAGTATGCTATGTTTTTGTGACGTGAATAATCACATATTTACCTAAACTGCAAATTGGTAAGCATGCTCAAATCTATGTGTATTTGCAATATGTAGCACATTTGTAACATAATAAAATATCAAAATACATTTATTTTTTATTCTCAAATTTATAGGTGGATATTGAACACTCTGGACCTATGAAAGTATGTGAAATAATAAAGATACAGTTATATGTAATTTGAGAGGGTTAGGATGGCTATGGAGAATATATAGGCTTTTCTGGTTATACTTAGCTTCAGAGTCTTAAAGCATTAAATTGGAAATTAGTGACATGAAGGTAATAATTAACATCGTGTCACTGATCTTGTCCTATAAGTCTTTAAGAAATGAGTACCCTGACAATGCATGCATCACTTATTGCATACAGTGGATTCACATTCCATTGTATTTCCACTGTAACAGGTAGTGGAGTCCTTTTCCAATTATCTGTCACAGTGGATAGGAGAAAACAGAATGCACAAAGAGAGAAAGTGGCCCATGGAACAACAATAAAGGGACCCTTGGTTTGAATAGAACCTGGATGAGATACAGCAAAATAAAATTATGTAAGTAAAAGTAAAATGTCAACAGATGATCCAGTTGAAAGGGAAAAGCACAGTTAATCTTCAATGATCTAGTAAGTAAATAATGGGGACTGTGCTATATAGAATTTATATAATACATAGCTGTACAATTATATCAATGTTCTCTTTAAGGACCTCTGTACATAAGATCTTTGAGCTCTTTGATAAAATGATTCAACACCTAGTACACAATCTTTTTCAGAACATTGTCATTACTATTTGGTTTTTCTACTATAATCCAACACAGTCTAGATGAAGACTTCATATTTAATTAAATACATAATTACCAAGCCATATGAATAAAGGGTGTAGAACATGTCTACCATCACCTATAACTTCCTGGACCTTGTGCCAACACTTTTGTGAAAAAATACATACAAGAAATTTATATTTTTATGTTCTCATTGGCCTTGTTTTAGACTGAAATTTCCTGCTTTACATTTTTAATTTGGGAAGAAGAGTGTTTACAGAAAATACAAGCAACATTACTGTTCAAACTCCAACAGAGCAATATCTAGGCTTTATTACATCGCTTTGATCAGATGACTCTATTACAAATTTAATTTTTACAAATTTTAAATTTCATCTCTATGGAAACTATACAATCACTTATCTTCTAGAAATAAAAAAGAAACATTTTGAAATGTTTCTGAAACATCCTGAAAATAATTTAGTAGTTATGAAATATTTATATATGCTGTGTATTTTTTAACCCAAGAGTAAGAATACTGCAAGTATAAAGAAAAGTGACATTATTGTCAAAGGCACTGCTAGAATGTGGATTTTCACTCCACTTGCTAAAATTAACACTACATGAATAATGGTTTTGGCTTCCATCTGGCCTGGGTTTTAGTGTTGAAGGAGTGCTGCTTACCCCTTTACAATAAAAAAGAGCTAGACCAACTTCAAATTATATGGCTTTTCTTGAACTACCAGAGAGTTAAAGTCAATGGTCCCATATCTAAGGAAAGATCATGATGCTGCAAGGAGAAATGAAGAACAAGCACTCGCCTGGGGTAGACACAATCAGACACTGGTAAGAAGAGTTCAGCTAGCATCACTGGCACTTGGTGAAGACCAAACATGGCCTGGTGAGACAATGTGTAACCCCTGAAATTGGCATCAGAAATTGGAGAAGTCCATATACTCTTTCATGTCCTTTTTCAACAAAACCCAACAGGCACTGACAGAAAAAGTCAGAAGGACTCCTGGAAAATACCCACTGGTGCAGGCCTGTGGGAGGGAAGCAACAGTCATAACAGAGGAACAAGAAACTCTACCAACATACTTCTCTAGATCCAGTACAGAACAATAGCTTCCATCTGTGGGAAGAAGAACAACAACCATTGTCAATATTAGCGAATGGTGAACAGTCATTGCATTTGGAACCATCAAATAAGTATAAGAACCATACTCCTGGAGAAGAGGAATGAGTATGCATGGAATCTATGAGTACAATTTAGAGAGAAGCAAGATAACCAAGAAGGCACATCCGTGCTACTCAGGTAAATGGTACATGCCAATGACTGACCCTTGGACACAACACCACCATGCCCACTGCGAAAGCAAGAAATTTTAAATAAGTAACAGTAGACTATAGCAGGAATAGAACAGGAGGTTAATAAAAGTGTGCAAAGAAACTTTGTCTGAGTCACATTACAAAGTGGCACAGTATCACCTGAGTCATGGCAGTGTTTCATTAGGATTTCCATCACTTGGTAAATGCCAGCATCCTAAGTCTTCTACTTTTCCCAGACAAACCTGTCTGAGCTTATTCTCTGGATACTGATTGTCTTTGTAGTCACTAATATCCCAATTTAAAAAGAGTCTCCTTTCATGTCTCTATGATTTATTAATGATACTGATTGAACTTGTTTATCACTTTGAACTTCAAATCAACAATGATATATGCTGTACTTATATAACATGTATATTTTCCCCCTCTGAGAATAAAAATTTAATCATTTAAGACATCATGAAATAAATTCATCACCACAAAAATCCTGAATTTTATATTGTATATGCATAGCGTGCAAAAGAAACCAATCAAATCAGTTAGTCAAAATAAAACAATTTCTTTTCAATGTTATTTAAATGTCTTTTTACATTCAATTCATCAAAACTGCCATTTGCACCTATCATCTGAATAATCACCAGTATTGTATATAATTTCATAAAGTTGCAGGTAACACCAGAATATCTAAATTTTATTTTGGAGATAATATATCCATAAGATAAAAACTAATATGATAAATATTTGTGAAATACCAATTTAGCGGCATCAATAAATAATCCAAATCCTTTAGTGATTATCAATTTATCAAAATCCCCTCTAAATTGAGTAATTTCAGTTCTGGATATTTTTCCAAAAGAATAGAAATCAGGATATTAAAGAGATGTCTACACTCATATGTTCATTGCAGCACTATTCATAATACCTGAGATGTGGAAACAACTTAACTGTCCCTTGACAGATGAATGGGTAAAGAAGATGTGGTACATACAACAATGGAGTACAATAAAGCCTTTAAAAAGAAGGAAATTCTGTAATATGTGATGTGATGAACCTGGAGGACGCATGCTAAGTGAAGTAAGCCACTCACAGGAAGACAAATACTGCACAATTCTACTTATATGAGGTCTCTAAAATAGATTCGTAGAATCAGAGTGGAATGATGGTTCCCAGGGACTGGAGAAAGAGGGAAATGGGGAGTTACTAATAATTTGGACGTAAAATTTTAATTAAGCAAGATGAATAAGCTCTAGAGAACTGCTGTACAACATTGTAACTGTAGTCAACAATAATAATGTACGATTAAAATTTGTTAGCGAAATAAGTCAGAGGAAGACAGATATATAATTTCACTCAGATGTGGAATTTGAGAAACACAACAGATGACCATAGGAAAAGGGAAGGCAAAATGAGATAAAAACAGGGAGGAAGGCAAACCATAAAAGACTCTTAAATACAGAGAACAAACTCAGGGTTGCTGGAGGAGAGGTGGGTGGGGGATTGGAATAAATGGTCGACAAGCATTAAGGAAGGCACTTGCGGGGATGAGCCCTGGGTGTCATATGTAAGAGCTGAATCATTGGGTTCTACTCCTGAAACCATGATAATACTGTATGTTAACTAACTTGAATTAAAAATAAATAAAAATTAAAAAATAATGGGAAAAATTTATTAAAAGGTCGATCTCACGTTAAATATAATTAGGACAATAAAATAACATTTAAAAAAATTTTTTAAATGTTTATTTATTTTTGAGAGAGGGAGAGACAGAGCATGAGCAGAGGAGGGGAAAAGAGAGAGGGAGACACAGAATCTGTAGCGGGCTCCAGGCTGCTGTGAGCCAAGAGCCCGACTTGGGGCTGGAACTCACGAACCGCGAGATCATGACCTGAGCCTATGTCAGCTGCTTACTCAACTAAGCCACCCAGGCACCGCAATAAAATAACATATTTAAAGAAACCACTTTTAAGCAAAAATTACAGTATGATGGTTTATGAGTGCACGATTACCATTTTATCTCAAAAGGTATCAACCAGCCCTATTAAAAATCAGTCTAGGTGGGGCCTGGCTGGCTCAGTCGGTAGAGCATGCAACTCTTAATCTTGGGGTTGTAAGTTCAAGCCTCACGTGGGCATAGAGCCTATTTTTAAAAAATCAGTTTATCCTTATTTCTCTGGGAAATGTCATAAGGAAGAGCTGGGATTTCTTAACTAAGGAACCATAAAACTCATGAGTCTGTCACACTTTACAAAGAGAAATTAAGTCAAAACCCATTAGTTTCATTTTAAAAATAAAGAAAACCTTTGATTTCTGGTATTTATTTCCACTCTATAACAGGTATGGATGTCTATTTGAAGCCTCAAAATTGCTGCCAGTAATCACTGTTCATTTTCTTGACTGATCCAAGATGGAAATCAAAAACTATTTGTAAAATAAAGAATAAAATTCTCACTCTTGTGAAAGCCATAAGGCAAAATGATTGATAGCAGTTTCCTTATGTCATACTAGATTACAATTTTTCAAACTTTACCATGTGTAAAAATCACCTGTGGAGCTTGCTAAAAAGAGAGTCAGATGAGACACACCTCCTGAGAGTCTGATTCATTCAATCTGGTTGGTGTTCAGGAAGCTGCCATTTTAACAGAAGCTTTCCTTAGCAGCTAAGGGATTCAGAATCAAATGATCATGGGGCCACACTTTGAGAAACAACGTATCTATGACAGATATTTAGAGGTTGCAGAAGTTAGTTTTTTTTACTGTCTGTAACAGTGGCAAATTCAGAAAGAATGACATCTTCCTTCATGATACTGAAATGTTGTCTGTATTCTTTTCTTATTCTTTGCAACAAGGCACAAAGTATGCAAAGACAAATTTACCAAAAGTGAGATTTGTTACTAAACTATTAATAAAGTAAGAAAAAGAAAATCCCCCCTTCTCCAATATGTCCCAACTCAAGATTCTTATAATTCCACAAAATGTTAACTTTATTCCTTATTAAATGCAAATTTTCTAGCTCACTGTCACTACAGGTAACACACCTAGTAATTAATCATAACTAACTATTGAGTGCTTAATATATGCTGGTCTCTGTTCTGGGTATTTGGCTTGTACCATCTCATTTAATAATCAGAAAAACCCCTATGAGTTAGGTGCTATAATTTTCCAATTTTATAACTAGGGAAATTGAGTTAACAGGATAAAAAAAATTGCATAAGGTCAAAAATCTTGTAAGTGATAGTAACAACATAATTTTTCAGAAATATCAATAAAAGAATATGAGGTTAACTAAGATATCTATATAAGGCTTTTTATCTTCAAATCTGTCTTTGTAAGTTGTACATTTTTCATGAATCATTGCTTTGTGATATACCAGTTAGTTAAAAGAAATTTATTTCTAAAAAATAAATACAATAGGGGTACCTGGGTGGCTCAGTCGGTTAAGTGTCCAACTCTTGATTTCAGCCAAAGTCATGATCTCGGGGTCTTGACATAGAGCCCCGCATTGGGCTCTGCACTGAACATGGAGCCTGCTTAAGATTCTCTCCCCCCCTCTCTCTCTGTGCCCCCCTAAAAAAATTAAAAAATAAATTCAATATAAAATATTATGTCTATGATTAAATTATACATGCACTAAAATTTTGGTATATACTTACAAGAACCATTCGACTCTAAACTTCTTTCCTTTTTTTTCTTTAAGTAAGATCTGAGCCCAACATGGGACTTGAACTCAATGACCCTGAGATCAAGAGTCACATGCTCTATCAACTGAGCCAGCCAGGCCCCCACTTTCCAGTTTTATCAACATTTACTTATGATTCATTATCATTCATAGCAAAATAAAAAGACCTTATGTTACCAGGGTGCCTGGTTGGCTTAGTCGGTTGAGTGTCTGACTTCAGCTCAGGTCATGATCTCAAGGTTCATGGGTTCAAACCCCGCATTGGGCTCTGTGCTGACAGCTTAGAGCCTGGAACCTGGTTCAGATTCCATGTCTCCCTCTCTCTCTGTCCCTCCTCTGCTCATGCTCTCTTTCTCTCTCAGAAATGAATAAACATGAAAAACAAACAAACAAAAAAAAACCTTATGTTACTAATTTAACATCTATGAATTCCCTTGCAAAGTTATGAAAGAGTAATGTAGCTGATTTTATTTCAAAGGCCACAAGTACAAATCTGACTAAGTATATAGTTTATGAAAATTCAACTCTTCTTTTTTCGTTATACTACAGTAATAGAGTGGTGCATTGCAAAACAGTTTTGGAACACAAAACAGTAAGAACTGATTCAAGTAGGCTGTGCATCTCAAAATAATCAAGTTTAGAAGATATCATTTAAACTTATAAATGCTATTTTATTACTAAAAACATACTTTGATATTTATGCGACCTAAGGAAACAAGATATAGATAAGGTTATATATATACTGTACTTGCTTGTAATATTTGAATTTAAAAGGATATGATCTTTCAAATAACTAAGCTCACTAAAGTAAAAATCTAGGGCATGTTTGCTCCTATAGCTATTTGTCACATATAAGGGAAAACCAATTTTCCCCAAAATTTACCATAAGATTTCATTAGTTTTAATTATACCTTTGAAGAGTAAGAACCACTATTCTTGCTGACCTGTGAAGTTGTGGTTCAATATTCATAACTTCCAAGAAATACAATCTTAAAATTGAAAATAACTTTGAGATTTTATTAAATTTATTTAATATCTCACTGATAACAATAAACATTCCATAACATTTCTGGTGGGTTTTTTTTTTAGTTTATTCACTTATTTTAAGAGAAAGAGAGAGAGCAAGCGAGCATATGAACAGCAGAGGGGCAGACAGAGTGGGGGAGAGAGAGAATCCCAAGCAGGCTCTGCACTGTTAGCTCACAGCCTGTCCTGGCTCGAACTCACGAACCATGAGATCATGATCTGAGAAGGAGTCAAGAGTGGGATGTCAACTCTTGGTTCGTGGGCTAACCAACTAAGCCACCCAGGCACTCCTCAACTTAGCCATTTAAAATTCTTCTGTTGGTTTGTTATATAGTATGCTCTGAATGAATAAATGGAGGAACGAATTCATGAGCTCTGCCTATGTGAGGTCAAACAAATATTGGCAGAGTTCAGGGGGAAAATTTGGGATACAATTTGGAAATTTCAGAATGCTTTTGAGATCTTTCAGTATGTCATTTTCATCATTATGATCATCATTCAGTATTGTACTCTTAAGCATACATATGCCATAAAAATTAAGAGCTGAGAAAGAGCAAATAAAATTTTTAAGCTTATGTATATATGTATGTCTATGAGTTTAATATTGTAATATGGCTGGGAATGGAGGGTGTAGATAACCACACAATAATACAAAAATACTCATAATAAGCAATGTTTACATTCTATCTGGCTTGAAATTCACACTAAAATAAGTAAAGAAACTCACTGTCCAATATGTTTATTATCTCCAGCAAACAAGAGTCACAATAAGCATCACAGAAGTGAATGAAGAACCACTTTTTCATAACATCATTTTCCTACTTTATTTCTTTTCCATGGTTTCTTTTACCTCAACTATGTTTAAGAGATCTGATTAAAAGTCTTTGTCTAGTAAGTACATTGTCTGTCCTTTTCAGGGACCATTTCTGTTTATTTACTTTTTCCTATAAAGGACCAAAATGCCTTGTTTCTTTGGCCTTTAACAAAACTGTTTCTATCTATCTATCTATCTATCTATCTATCTATCTATCTATCTATCCATCTATATACCTATCTATTTATAATGTTTGTATTTTATTTTTGAGAAAGAGAGAGAGTGAGGGAAGAGCAGAGGGGGAGGAAGACAGAGGATCTAAGTGGGCTCTGTGCTGACAGCAGAGAGCCTGGTGTGGGGCTCAAACTCATGAACCAAGAGATCATGACCTGAGGTGAAGTTGAATGCTTCACTAACTGAGCAACCTAGGTGCCCTGACAGAACTGTTTTTAATATTATCAGATTCTTCCCCTTCCTTGGAATTTGTTGTTGCTTAATATGGGTCATAGTTGCTTGTTCAGTAACTCTTCAAAAGTATGTGTTAAGGATTTTTTATTCTTTCCATGTGTGACTCTCTGTTCTTTGAGTGTTTGGTCAGCCTGTGGTGTCATACAGAATTTCTTAAATGCCTAGATTACCACCACCACCACTACCACCCCACCAAAATTCTCACTGTCTTTGCAGATCGACCACATTGGGGCAGTTCTTCAATACTCAGCCAGGCCATTTACAATTCTTAGCCTTCACTTCCTTCTTGTCCTCAGCAGGAAGATCAGCCTTAGGTGAAAGCTTATTATCTTCTTAATTTTTCTGAGCATGAAACCTGACCTGGGCATCAGCCTGTCTTTCTAGATTCCCCATTATCCATGGGAGCTTGCTTTCTTTTTTTTTTAATTTTGTTTTTTTAATTTACATCCAAATTAGTTAGCATATAGTACAACAGCGATTTCAGGAACAGATTCCTTAGTGCCCCTTACCCATTTAGCCCACACTCCTCTCCCACAGCCCCTCCAGTAACCCTCTGTTTGTTCTCCATATTTAAGAGTCTCTTCTGGTTTTGTCTACCTCCCTGTTTTTGTATTATTCTTGCTTCCCTTCCCTTATGTTCATCTGTTGTGTCATAAAGTCCTCATATGAGTGAAGTCATATGATATTTGTCTTTCTCTGACTAACTTCGCTTAGCATAATACCCTCTAGTTCGATCCACATAGATGCAAATGGCAAGGTTTCATTCTTTTTGATTGCCAAGTAATACTTCATTTTATATATATATATATATATATATATATATATATATATATATATATATATATATTTATATAAAAACATACACCACATCTTCTGTATCCATTCATTTATCGATGGACATATGGGCTTTTTCCATACTTTGGCTATTATTGATAGTGCTGCTATAAACACGGGGGTGCATGTGTCCCTTTGAAACAGCATACCTGTATCCCTTGGATAAATACCTAGTAGTGCAATTGCTGGGTCATAGGGTAGTTCTGTTTTTAGTTTTTTGAGGAACCTCCATACTGTTATCCAGAGTGGCTGCACCAGTTTGCATTCCCACCGGCAATGCAAAAGAGATCCTCTCTCTCTGCATCCTTGTCAACATCTTGTGTTGACTGAGTTGTTCATGTCAGCCTTTCTGACAGGTGTCAGATGGTATCTCATTGTGGTTTTGATTTGTATTTCCCTAATGATAGTGATGTTGAGCATCTTTTCATGTGTCACTTGACCATCTGGATGTCTTCTTTGAGAAGTGTCTATTCATGTCTTTTGCCCATTTCTTCACTGGATTAGTTGTTTTTTGGGTGTTGAGTTTGATACGTTCTTTATAGATTTTGGATACAAACCCTTTGATATGTCGTTTAAATATCTTCTCCCATTCCATCAGTTGCCTTTTACTTTTGCTGATCATTTCCTCTGCTGTGCAGAAGCTTTTTTATTTTGATGAGGTCCCAATAGTTCATTTTTGCTTTTGTTTCCCTTGCCTCCGGAGACGTGTTGAGTAAGAATTTGCTGAGGCCAAAATAAAAGAGGTTTTTCCTGCTTTCACCTCAAGGATTTTTATGGCTTCCTGTCCTACATTTAGGTCTTTCATCCATTTTGAGTTTATTTTTGTGTATGGTGTAAGAAACTGGTCCAGGTTCATTCTGCATGTTGCTGTCCAGTTTTCCCAGCACCACTTGCTGAAGAGACTATCTTTATTCCACTGGATATTCTTTCCTGCTTTGTCAAAGATTAGTTGGCCATACGTTTGTGGGTCCATTTTTGGGTTTTCCATTCTGTTCCATTGATCTGAGCGTCTCTTTTTGTGCCAGTAGCATACTGTATTCATGATTACAGCTTTGTAATACAGCTTGAAGTCTGGAATTGTGATGCCTCCTGCTTTGGTTTTCTTCTTAAAGATTGCTTTGGCTATTTGGTCTCTGGTTCCAAATTTTAGGATTATTTGTTCTAGTTCTGTGAAGAACGTTGGTGTTATTTTGATAGGAATTGCATTGAATGTGTTGATTGCTCTGGGTGGTATCAACATTTTAACAATATTTGTTCTTCCTATCCAGGAGCATGGAATCTTTTCCCATTTTTTTTGTGTCTTCTTCAGTTTCTTTCATAAGCTTTCTATAGTTTTCAGTGTATAGGTTTTTCACCTCTTTGGTTAGACTTATTCCTAGGTATTTTATGGATTTTGGTGCAATTGTACATGGGATAGATTCCTTGATTTCTCTTTCTGTTGCTTCATTGTTGGTCAATGGGAATGCAACCAATTTCTGTGCATTGATTTTATATATCCTGAAACTTTGCTGAATTCATGAATTAGTTCTAGCATTTTTTTGGTGGAATCTTTTGGCTTTTCCATATAGAATATCATGTCATCTGTGAAGAGAGAAAGTTTGACCTCCTCCTGGCTGATTTGGATGCCTTTTATTTCTTTGTGTTGTCTGATTGCAGAAGCTAAGACTTTCAGTACTGTGTTGAATAACCGTGGCCAGAGTGGACATCCCTGTCTTGTTCCTGACCTTAGGGGGAAAGCTCTCAGTTTTTCCCCATTGAGGATGATATTAGCATTGGGTGTTTCATACATGGTTTTTATGATCTCAAGGTATGAGCCTTCTATCCCTACTTCCTTGAGGGTATTTATCAAGAAAGGATGCTGTATTTTGTCAAAGGCTTTCTCTGCATCTATTGAGAGGATCATATGGTTCTTGTCCTTTCTTTTATTGATGTGATGAATCACATTGATTGTTTTGTGGATATTGAACCAGCCCTACATTCCAGGTATAAATCCCACTTGGTTGTGGTGAATAATTTGCTTGATATATTGTTGGATCCGGTTGGCTAATATCGTGTTGAAGATTTTTGCATCCATGTTCATCAGGGAAATTGGTCTATAGGTCTCCTTTTTAGTGGGGTCTCTGTCTGGTTTTGGAATCAAGGTAATGCTGGCCTCATAGAAAGAGTTTGGAAGTTTTCCTTCCATTTCTATTTTTTGGGACAGCTTCAAGAGAATAGGTGTTAACTCTTCCTTAAATGTTTGGTAGAATTCCCCTGGAAAGCCATCTGGCACTGGACTCTTGTATTTTGGGAGATTTTTGATTACTAATTGGATTTTTTTACTGTTTATGGGTCTGTTCAAATTTTCTATATCTTCCTGTTTCAGTTTTGATAGTGTATATGTTTCTGGGAATTTGTCCATTTCTTCCAGATTGCCCATTTTATTGGCATATAATTGCTCATAATATTCTCTTATTATTGTTTTTATTTCTGCAGTTGGTTGTGATCTCTCCTCCTTCATTCATGATTTTATTTATTTGGGTCTTTTCCGTTTTCTTTTTGATCAAACTGGCTAGTGGTTTATCAATTTTGTTAACTCTTTCAAAGAACCAGCTTCTGGTTTCATTGATCTGTTCTACTGTTTTTTTGGTTTCCATAGCATTGGTTTCTGCTCTAATCTTTATTATTTCCTGTCTTCTGCTGTTTTGGGGTTTTATTTGCTGTTCTTTTTCCGGTTCTATAAAGTGTAACATTAGGCTGTGTATCTGAGATCTTTCTTCCTTCTTTAGGAAGGCCTGGATTGCTATACACTTTCCTCTTATGACCGCCTTTCCTGTGTCCCAGAGGTTTTGGGTTGTGGTGTTGTCATTTTCATTGGCTTGCATTAACTTTTTAATTTCCTCTTTAACTTCTTGGTTAGCCCATTCATTCTTTAGTAGGATGTTTTTAGTCTCCCAATATTTGTTACCTTTCCAAATTTTTTTCTTGTGGTTGATTTCGAGTTTCATAGCATTATGGTCTGAAAATACGCACAGTATGATCTCGATCTTTTTTGTACGTGTTGAGGGCTGATTTGTGTCCCAGTATGCGGTCTATTCTGGAGAACATTTCATGTGCACTGGAGAAGAATGTATATTCCACTGCTTTAGGATGAAATGTTTTGAATATATCTGTTAAGTCCATTTGGTCCAGTGTGTCATTCAAAGCCATTGTTTCCTTACTGATTTTTTGATTAGATGATCTGTCCATTGTTGTGAGTCAGGTGTTGAAGTCCCCTACTATTATGGTATTACTATCAGTGAGTTTCTTTATGTTTGTGATTAATTTATATAATTGGGAGCTCCACATTTGGTGCATAAATGTTCACAATTGTTAGGTTTTCTTGGTGGATAGACTGCTTAATTATGATATAATGCCCTTCTTCATCTCTTGATACAGTCTTTATTTTAAAGTCTAGATTGTCTGATATAAGTATGGCTGCTCTGGCTTTCTTTTGTTGACCATTAGCATGATAGATGGTTCTCCTTCCCCTTACTTTCAATCTGAAGGTGTCTTTAGGTCGAAAGTGGGTCTCTTGTAAACAGCATATAGATGGATCTTGTTTTCTTATCCATTCTGTTACCCTGTGTCTTTTGATTGGAGCATTTAGTCCATTGACATTTACAGTGAGTACTGAAAGATATAAATTTATTGCCGTTATGTTGCTTTTAGAGTTGGAGTTTCTGGTGGTGTTCTCTGGTCCTTTCTAGTCTTTATTGCTTTTGGTCATATTTATTTGTTGTTTGTTTGTTTGTTTGTTCATCTTTTCTCCCCTCAGAGACTCCCCCTTAAAATTTCTGGCAGGGCTGCTTTAGTGGACACAAACTCCTTTAATTTTTGTTTGTCTCGAACTTTTTATCTCTCCTTTTATTTTGAATGAGAGCCTTGCTGGATAAAGAATTCTTGGCTGCATGGGAATGCAAGCTGGTGCAGCCACTCTGGAAAACAGTATGGAGTTTCCTCAAAAAACTAAAAATAGAACTACCCTATGACCCAGAAACTGCACTACTAGGCATTTATCCACAGGATACAGGTGTGCTGTTTCGAAAGGACACATGTACCCCCATGTATATAGCAGCACTATCAACAATAGCCAAAGTATGGAAAGAGCCCAAATGTCCATAGATGGATATTACTTGGCAATCAAAAAGAATGAAATCTTGCCATTTGCAACTACGTGGATGAAACTGGAAGGTATAATGTTAAGTGAAATTAGAGAAAGACAAAAATCATATGACTTCACTCATATGAGGCATTTAAGAGACAAAACAGATGAACATAAGAGAAGGGAAACAAAATAAAAACAGGGAGGGGCTGGGGCGCCTGGGTGGCGCAGTCGGTTAAGCGTCCGACTTCAGCCAGGTCACGATCTCGCGGTCCGTGAGTTCGAGCCCCGCGTCAGGCTCTGGGCTGATGGCTCAGAGCCTGGAGCCTGTTTCTGATTCTGTGTCTCCCTCTCTGTCTGCCCCTCCCCCGTTCATGCTCTGTCTCTCTCTGTCCCAAAAATAAATAAACGTTGAAAAAAAATTAAAAAAAAAACAGGGAGGGGGACAAAACAGAAGAGACTCTCAAATATGGAGAACAAACAGAGGGTTACTGGAGGGGTTGTGGGAGGGGAGTGTGGGCTAAATGGGTAAGGGGCATTAAGGAATCTACTCCTGAAATCGCTGTTGCACTATATGCTAACTAATTTGGATGTAAATTTTAAAAAATAAAAAATAAAATTAAAAAAAAAAAGAATTCTTGGCTGCATATTTTTCTGATTCAGCACACTGAATATATCCTGCCACTCCTTTCTAGCCTGCCCATTTTTTGTGGGATACATCTGTTGCAAACCTGATTTGTCTTCCCTTGTAGGTTAAGGGCTTTTTTTTCCCTTGCTGCTTTCAAGATTCTCTCCTTGCCTCAGTATTTTGTGAATTTGACTATGATATGCCTTGTTGATGGTAGGTTTTCGTTTAATCTAATGGGAGTCCTCTGTTCTTCCTGGGTTTTGATGTCTGTGTCTTTCCCCACGTTAGGAATGTTTTCTGCTATGATTTGCTCACATAACCTTTCTACTCCTATTACTGTCTCTTCCTCTTCTCGGACCCCTATGATTCTGATGTGGTTCCTTTTTACTGAGTCACTGATTTCTCTAATTCTTAAATCATGCTCTTTTGCCTTAATCTCCCTCTTTTTTTTCTGCTTTATCATTCTCCGTAAGTTTGTCCTCTATGTTGCTGATTCTCTGGTCTGCCGCATCCATCCTTGCCGCTGTGGCATCCATCCATGATTGCATCTCAGTTATAGCATTTTTTTATTTCATCCTGAGTAGCTCTTACTCCTTTTATCTAATCCCTATTTAGAATAGGGATTCTAACCTATTTTCAATTCCAGCTAGTATTCTTATTATCCTGATTCTAAATTCTGGTTCAGACATCTTGCTTGTATCTGTGTCGGTTAAGTCCCTGGCTGTCGCTTCTTCATGCTCTTTCTTTTGGGGTGAATTCCTTCCTTTCATCATTTTGAAGAGAGAAAAGGAATTAATGAGGTAAAAAAATTAAAATTCATACAAATTAAAATTTAAAAATATTAATGTTAAAAAATTAAAAACAAATACAGCACAAAAATCAAATAAATGATGCTAGATCCTAGGTGTGTTTTGGTCTGGGTGTTGAAAGGGGCTTGATAGATTAGAGAAAAAGGGGGGGGAAAGAAAAAAAATTGTTTGAAAATTTGAAAAAATGAATACACTGAAGTATACTAAAATGAAATGATGGGAGTAAAATAGAATTTGAAAACATTTACACAAAAGTAAAAAATATAGTACAAAAAAATTAAAGAAAAATATTTTTAATAAAAATTGAAAATACAAATGAATTTTTTCTCTTTATGTATTCAAGAAAAAGAAAAGAAACAAAAAAAGAGAAAAAAGAAAAAAAGAAAATTGAATAGATGGGCCAGGGAACAGAGTGAAAGACGACTGAAATTACTTTGTTTTCCCCTAGAAGTCAAACTATGAGGCGCTTTATAGTCCATACACTAAGCAGGCAGAGAGATTTGTATTCCTGAAGGGCGAGGTTGGCCCAGTTGGGCAGGGCTTAGTGTAACGGCTCCGTTCTTCACTAGATAGTGCTGCTTAGCTTACTGGGGTGGATTGTTGTGGTGCTTATAGGTGTGTATGCGCATGTGCAGGAGCGGTGAAAATGGCGTCACCCAGCTCGTATCGGAACCCTCTTCTCCCTGATCAGCAATCATGCACCCGTCCTTTGTCTCAGGCTTGCATCCACCCCTCACTTTTACACAGTCCGTGACCAAGCCCCAGGCAGCACCTCCCTCCTGAATTTTGTCTCAGATGTGGCTATTTTTCCCAACCCCTTACTTCTGAAGGACTGCGGCTTTGACCCATTTTGCCCCTCTGCAGGAGGGTCTCACCAAGCAATGGCCAGGTGCTGGCCGCACCCAGGAATGTTCGTGGGACTGTGCTGTTGCTGATGCCCAGAGTCTGGCCGGGTGCCAGCCCACCCTAGAAACATTTCACGAGATAGTGTAGCAGCAGCGTTTCAGGGATTATGGAAAATCACAACACACATCTGGCACCACACCTCACCTTCAATGACCTTGTTCCAGCACCAGCAAATGTGGTTGTTCTCCTGGGTCCACTGGGGCCTTGCCTTTGGGAGACCCACACAGCTTCTACCAGATGTCCTCCAAGCAGGGGAACCGCTTCTTCCATGTGGCCTGAAGAACCCTGGACTCCACTCTGCTCCTAGGGATTCGCCCTTCGCACCAGAGCACTCTCAGGTATCAAGCTGTGGAGTTTCAGACTCTGCGCTCCCTCTGTTTATAGTCTTAATGGAATGTAAACCCTCTCCTTTCTCCCTTTTTTGTTCAGTCCCTGCAGCTATTTCCACTTTTCCACCTTTTTTCCAGCTGCTTTTGGGGAGGGGTGCTTCCCCCACTTCTCTGTCCTCTCCCTGCAGGCAAAAGCAGCTCCCTGACCTCCACAGCTTCTCTCTCCCCCAGTTCACCTCACCATGCCATGTACCTGCTGAGTTCTGTGGTTCAGGTTTTGCAGATTGTTGTGTTAATCCTCAGATCAGTTTTCTAGGTGTACAGGATGGTTTAGTGTTCATCTGGCTGTATTTCATTGATGCGAGACACACAAAAAACTTCCATGCTTTTCCGCCACCTTGGCTCTTCCCCATGGGAGCTTTCTTAAAGTCCTTATTATGCAAAGTAATTTTCTCTCCAGCTTTTCTTTACAGACTTTCAGCATGTCTGTTGTTTTCCTAAGCTTTAATTTTTTGTCCTAGGATGCAACAGAATGTCCACTGACTTCTCAGTGTTTCCAAGGAACACCCACTGCTTAGCACCTTTCCTGCTCTGAGGGTATTCCAGTTAGGTGAAGGAAAGGCAAGCACAGCACATCCATCCTTCAGGGAACCTCCAAACAGGCCAAAACATACAGACAAAATTCCCTGGTAATAAAGACCACTCCGTTTCCCCCAGAACCAGATAATCACACCAGGAGCATGAATTGCCATCTTTCAGACCACCACCATGCCAGGAAGGGGGGATGTGGCAGGGTTACATTAAAACACCACAGAGCTCTTCCATCATGTGTGAGTTGTCTTTTTCTTCGGCATTTCCTTGGTTGCTTTAAATCTTTGACAGTTTTTCCAGAGTTCTTGCAAAGTTGATTTTTATAATTTTGGCTTGTTTTTTCCATGTTTCTTTGGAGAATGGGCCTCCCTTTTTGGACATTTCTGCTCATGTCACTACTGAAAGTCTATATACTGATTTTATTCTACACTATATTATTATCTTATTTATCCACTCAGCAAATATTTATTAAGTACCTACTATGTGCTATTCACTATAACAAGCCCTGGGGATAAAATAATGTTGAAAACAAATCCCCTGCTTTACTGGAGCACGTACTCCAGAGTGTGTTGGTAAAGGCAGGGCAGGTTCAAGTCAAACAAAAAAAATTTTCAATGCTTATGGCACTGTTAAATAAAACAATAAGAGTTAGATAATGTGGGTTTTATTTAATACAAGGCAGCCTAGGGAAACCTATCTGATAAAGTGTCACTTGAGCAGAGCATCTGTGGAACTTTGAAAAGCATTGTTAGATATCCATGGGAGGAATACTGAGATAGCAAGTGGCTATATGAATGTGGAATGAGTCATGATTTACCGAAAGGTCAAGGCTGAGGCTGTCAATTTAGAATTCACTGGTATCTGTGTGTGACTGTACAGGACTTCATCAGGAATGAGGGTGGATAGAAAAGGTGTGAGGACACATACCTGTGAGAATGGCTAAAATTCACAACACAAGAAAACAGGTGTTGGTGAGGATACAGAGAAAGGGGAACCCTCTTGTACTGCTGGTGGGAATGCAAACTGGAGCAGCCACCCTGGAAAACAGTTTGGAGGTCCCTCAAAAAGCTGAAAATAGAACAACCCTACAATCCAGCAATTGCACTAATAGGTATTTACACAAAGGATACAAAAATACAGGTTCATAGGAGTACATACAACCCGATATTTATAGCAGCATATCAACAATAGCCAAACTATGGAGACAGCCCAAATGTCCATTGACTGGTGAATGGATAAAGAAAAGGTGGTGTATACACACACACACACACACACACACACACACACACACACACACACTGGAATATTACTTAGCCATCAAAAATAACAAAATCTTGCCATTTGCAATGACATGGATGGAGCTAGAGTGTAGTATGCTAAGTGAAATAGGCCAGGGAAAGACAAATACCATGTGATCTAAATTATATGTGGAATTTAAGAAAGAAAACAGATAAACATGGGAAATGGGGGGAAAGGAGAGAGGGCAACAAGCCATAAGAGACTCTTAATGATAGAGAACAAACTGAGGACTGATGGAGGGAGTTGGGTGGGAGATGGGCTAGATGGGTGATGGGTACTAAGGAGGGCACTTATGATGAGCACTGGGTGGTGTATGTAAGTGACAAGTCACTGAATTGTACTCTAGAAACAATATTGCACTGTATGTTAACAAAAATTTAAATAAAAAAGAATAAAATAAAATTTTGAAAAAAAATAAAATATTTGACATGAAAAAAAAAAAAAAAAACAAAGTGAAGACAGAAAACTGAGCCCTGGACCTTAGAAGTCAGAAGGACAGGAACAGAGAGAGAAACATGAGTTTTTCAAGAGAAACATGAATGAGGAGGGCTTACTAGAAAGGTAAGAGAACAATCAAGGGAAAATGGAGTTCTACCTGCCAAGGGTTTCAGAAGCAGTGGCAGATTTAACTGTGTCAAATGGAGCTCGTGGGTTGAACAAGAGCAGAACTGAGATGATTAGATTTGACAGTGTTAGGTCATTGTTGAACTTAAGGACAGTCTCAGTAGACTGAAGAGGAATAGAACTGAATTGTCCAGGGTTAAAAAATAATGGTATAAGTGAGCCAGTAAGTATATACAACCTTTTAACTTGCTCTGCTAAATAAGAGTGACCAAGAGAAGTGGGATAGTAGCTGGCAGGGATAAAGGGTAAAGGAAGGCATGCCCTTTGATACTGAGAGCTATTTTAGCATGTGTATGTTGATAGAGATAATCCAACAAGGAGGAACTAATTTGCTATAGTGAAGACAAAGAGGAGATATGTCATTGAGATGGTGTGGGATACTGTGAATTAGTGAAGGCCTAGCTATACAAGCACAGAGAGTTACTTGTTTGTTTGTTTTGTTCATGTATTCATGTGTCAAAGCACATGAATACAAATGCAACTAGGATGGTGGATGTAATGGAAGGACCAGACACTTTGACTCTGATTTGCCTCTATATTCTTAGTGAAATAAAGAAGAATATCAGCTGAGATCCAGAAGGAAAGGGAGTGATGGGTGTTACTAGTAGTGATGTAGATTTCAATTCACTGTAAGAAATTTCACTATAGCAAATTTCACTAACAGAAAACTATCTGCCATGAAAAGGTCATTAAGCACTCACAGTGTGCTTACTTATAGATTTCCGTTTCTCTCTGTTCATCTACACAAACATCTACCAATCTACCTCTTGTTAACTCCAGATATCCTATAACCTCCTCCGCAGATATTACTCTGTTACAGTATATTTACCTGTATTTCTGAAGCTAAGCAAATGGCATAAAATAATATAAAAGATAAACTGCACTGTGGCTTAGGATGCATTTCATAAACCCAGACTTTATTTATACACTATTTTAATAGGTTCAATTTCTATTCTCTTCATAAAAAAATATTCTACTGGTATAAGTAGGTCTAAATTTCAGATTGCAGGTTTTTCCGGAAGGCAGGCATCCATACATCTTTGCATAACAAAAGGTATGCCTTTGTCTTTACAATAAAATCAGCAGCTTCCCTTATTAGTTAGTAAACCCACCTGCTTTATGCTGTAAATCATAATTAGAAATCTGTATGATTGGATCCTGAGCTCAGTTGGGTGGAAAATTGGTCATTAGATATAATGGGAAGGAAAATTTTATAAAACATCCGAAAGCCGTGCTCAGATGCCAACAGTATTTAATACACTTTCATGGCAATTATCGGAAAGACCTTCCTGTGCTTTGTATCAGGCAGCAACACACATTATTCAATGTTACTAACCACTGGGTTAATGGCATAGGAATTTGGAGGTCATTTTGGGGTGTACTCAAAGTGAGATGGGAAGTCATAAGAGGGCATGGAGCAGAGGAGAGATCTGATTTGACCTCAAGTTTTCAGATTTCCCTCTGATTGCAGTTGGTACAATACAGTTTGGGCGAAAACAGAGAAAGCAGAAAGAGCAGATAGGAAGCTCTTGGGGAGTAATGAGATGCTAACTCAGATGAGGGTGGTAGAAGTAGATGTGGTTTTATGAAAAGGGTAATTTTGTTGGGTTAGCATGAGGCCTGTTTCAGGTGAGTCCTGCTTCTCTCTCTCCCTCTCGCTCACTCACTTGCTTGCTCTCCCCCTCTTGGGATTCTTTCTCTCCCTCTACCCCTCACTCACTTGCGTCCTCTCTTACTTTCTCAATAAACAAGCAAATAAATAAATAAATAAATAAATAAATAAATAAATATTTTAAAAGAAAGAAAGAAAATATGAGTCATCAGGAGCTGTTCACAGATTATTTAAGGTAAAAGAAAAGAATTGCCACTAATGACATAAGGAAGACTATAGGAGGAGGTAGTTTAGAGACAGAGAGCAGGAGTTTGGTTTGAGGCAAGCTACCTTTTGAGGTTCTTATTAGATATACAAAGATAGTCTGTAGGCCACTGAATTTTTTTTTAATTTTTTTTTAAATTTACTTATTTTGAGAGAGAGAGAGAGAAAGCATGAACAGAAGAGGGGTAGAGAGAGATGGAAAGAGAGAGAATCCCAAGTAGGCTCCGCACTACCAGCATGGAGCCTGGTGTGGGGCTTGAATCCACGAACTGTATGATCATGACCTGAACCAAAGCCAAGAGTCGGGTGCTTAACTGACTGAGCCACTGAGGTGCCCCTAGGCCACTGAATTATTAATTCCAAATTTAGAAAATGAGTACATGGTGAGAATAATAATTTGAGAATCACTAGGATATGGATGACACAAGCCATGAGAATTGATCAGATCACCTTAGATAGGATATCCAAAGATAAGATATCCAAAGATTGAGTCCTGATGTAACATAAAAAAACCTCAGGTTTTTCCTGTGTTTCTTTCCTGTGAGTCTTTCTTTACTCTCACACAAGACACTTCACTTCTGACACTTCTGAAAGGTACATCACCTTCCCTGTGTGGATGTGTTCACCCACCTGGAAGCTCCTGGAGCCTCCTACTATTGGGATTTTAAGGAGGCTTCCTCATGTAGCCATGATCAATTATTAACCCCATTTGTAGCCCTTCTCCCCCCTCTGGAGGATTCGGGGGTATGAGGCTGAAAATTCTAAGCTTCTAATCATGGCTTGGTCTTTCTGGTGACCAGCTCCCATACCGGAGCCATCTAGCAACCCACCCAGCATCACCACATTAGAAAAAATTATGCCTGTGATGCTGTCATCACTTAGGAAAACCACAAGGATTTAGGAGTCCTGTGTCAGGGATGGGGTCAAACACAAGTATTACAAGAGATGTTCCTAGTGTTATAACTTAGGAATTTACAGGGATTTTTAGGAGCTCTGTTGCAGGAATTGGGGCAGAGACCAATATATGTTTTTCTTATTATTTTCCACTTAGCATACTCCAACATTTAGAGGATGTAAGAAGAGAAGCAATAAGCAAAAACTACTAACAGTTTGTGGGGCATGAGGCAGCGATAAAACCAGGACAATATGGTCTTGGAAAGCAAGTGAGAAACTGTTTCAACGTGGAAGAGGTAATCATCTGTTAAGTGAGGTAAGATGAGAAATAGAATTTAATAATTGAATGTGGCAACATGGGAATCATAGTGGCCTTGATGACGGTTGCCTTGATGAAATGTAATAATAAATCTGACTGAATGGGCTAACAGGAAATGAGGAGTGAGAAATGGGAGATCTCAACTCGAGGTCTCCTCAACTCTTTTGGGGAGCTTTGTTATAAATGAAGGGGCTTGGAAATGGGGAGCTATCTTGAAGATGACAGTTTCTCTTAAAAATAGAAAGTATAGCATTTTATATGAAAATGAGAATGATTTAGAAGGAGGAAAAGTGATGAGGCTAGTGATAAAGAATTGGTAGAGCCACTAAGAATGATATCAAGTGGGCAGGCAGAGAGAATGACCAGAACAAGAATTCTGAAAATTTCTCCAAAATAAAAGGAGGGAAGTCAGACTATATGATTAAACGAACATGTCCCTGGCTTGCTGGAGATAGTAAGAGCTTTTGGAAGTTCTCAATTGATTGTCTCTGTGTTCTTGGAAAATCAGAACTATCAATTATTAGTTGACATTGAAAATCTGGGAGAAAGTTTTGGCTGTAGGAGAAGAGGAAAAGGTGTGAAAATGGTTAGAGTGAGAAAGCTCAGGAAATGTGCTATGATTGCAAGGTGTCATTTGGGATCCATTTGAGATTAATGGTCATAGATTTAAAGTGAGACCTTCCAGCATGATTGTATGATATCCTCCAGCCACATTCATCTGAACAGAGGCATACTTGGATGATCTCACCATTTATAAGTACATTAAACGATACGGGGGCAAAGAGGCAAGCAAAGAAGATGAGAATATATGCAAGAGAGTTATTGTAATTATGGGCCATGAAATTCATTATATGATGTAAGAACATCAGGAGGGAAGAGATTTAAGGAATTTCTGGAACTGGGGTAATGGTGGTAGTAAGAGAATGAAAGACTTGAAATTGACATCATGGAGGGGCTGCTATTCTTGAGAATGACTCGATCTAGGGTATGTACCCAGGAGTGTGTGCCTGTGGTTGGATGGAGAGAGAGATGATTGGGAACAGTTACAGACAGGATATTGAAGTCCCTAAGAATTATGAGAGCAATGTTTGAGCTTGAATTTTAAAACCATCAAGAAATGAGAGACTGATGTAGAGTTAATAGTTAATTTTGAGGAGGATCCTGGGAAGATGGCGGCGTAGGAGGACGCTGGGCTCACTACGCGTCCTGCGGATCACTTAGATTCCACCTACACCTGCCTAAATAACCCAGAAAACTGCCAGAAGACTAGTGGAGCGGAGTCTCCGGAGCCAAGCACAGACGAGAGGCCCACAGAAGAGGGTAGGAAGGGGGGCGAGGTGGTGCTCGCTACACGGACTGGTGAGAGGGAGCCGGGGCAGAGGGGCGGCCCGCTGGTCAAGCAGAGCCCCTGAGTCTGGCTTGCAAAAGCAGAGGGGACCGATGGAGTGTGTTCCGACAGCAAGAGGGACTTGACATCTGGAAGCTTATAAGCTAACAGCTCTGCTCAGAGAATTGGAGGGCTGAACGACAACGGGAGGGAGAGTTGTTGAGCCCCGGACGCCAGAGCTCAGCTTGGTGGGGAACAAAGGCGCTCGCCACTGCCATCTCCCTTGCCCATCCCCCAGCCAAAATCCCAAAGGGAACCTGTTCCTGCCAGGGAACTTGCTTGCACCTCGCAAACACCCAACGCTGTGCTTCTGCGGATCCATCCCTCTGGCTGCGGTCTGACCCCCTCCCGGTGCCACAGGGCCCCTCGCGAAGCGGTTCTCTGAAGGAAAAGCGAGCTGAGCCTACCCCTCCCACCCCCCTGCACCTTGCCAATCCACCCCAGCTATTACGCCATATCCCCAGCACCACAAGCCTGGCAGTATGCAAGTAACCCAGACGGGCCACGCCACCCCACAGTGAATCCCGCCCCTAGGAGAGGGGAAGAGAAGGCACACACCAGTCTGACTGTGGCCCCAGCGGTGGGCTGGGGGCAGACATCAGGTCTGACAGCGGCCCCGCCCACCAACGCAAGTTATTCAACACAGCACAGGGGAAGTGCCCCACAGTCCCGCACCACTCCAGGGACTATCCAAAATGACTAAACAGAAGAATTCCCCTCAGAAAAGCGTCCAGGAAATAACAACGGCTAACGAACTGATCAAAAATAATTTAAACAATATAACAGAAAGTGAATTTAGAATAATAGTCATAAAATTAATCGCTGGGCTTGAAAACAGTATAAAGGACAGCAGAGAATCTCTTGCTACAGAGATCAAGGGACTAAGGAACAGCCAGGAGGAGCTAAAAAATGCTATCAATGAGTGGCAAAATAAAATGGAGACAATTACGTCTCGGATTGAAGAGGCAGAGGAGAGAATAGGTGAACTAGAAGATAAAATTAAGGAAAAAGAAGAAGCTGAGAAAAAGAGAGATAAAAAAAATCCAGGAGTATGAGGGGAAAATTAGAGAACTAAGTGATGCACTAAAGAGAAATTATCTATGCATAATTGGTATTCCAGAGGAGGAAGAGAGAGGGAAAGGTGCTGAAGGTGTACTTGAAGAAATCATAGCTGAGAACTTCCCTGAACTGGGGAAGGAAAAAGGCATTGAAATCCAGGAGGCACAGAGAACTCCCTTCGGACGTAACTTGAATTGATCTTCTGCACGACATATCATAGTGAAACTGGCAAAATACAAGGCTAAAGAGAAAATTCTGAAAGCAGCTAGAGATAAACGTGCTCTAACATATAAAGGGAGACCTATAAGACTCATGACTGATCTCTCTACTGAAACTTGGCAGTCCAGAAAGGAATGACAGGAGATCTTCAATGTGCTGAACAGAAAAAATATGCAGCCGAGAATCCTTTATCCAGCAAGTCTGTCATTTAGAATAGAAGGAGAGACAAAGGTCTTCCCAAACAAACAAAAACTGAAGGAATTCGTCACCACTAAACCAGCCCTACAAGAGATCCTCAGGGGGATCCTGTGAGACAAAGTACCAGAGACATCACTACAAGCATGAAACCTACGGACATCACAATGACTCCAAACCCATATCGTTCTATAATAACACTGAACGTAAATGGACTAAATGCGCCAACCAAAAGACATAGGATATCAGAATGGATAAAAAAACAAGACCTATCTATTTGCTGTCTACAAGAGACTCATTTTAGACCTGAGGACACCTTCAGATTGAGAGTGAGGGGATGGAGAACTATTTATCATGCCACTGGAAGTCAAAAGAAAGCTGGAGTAGCCATACTTATATCAGACAAACTAGACTTTAAATTTAAGGCTGTAACAAGAGATGAAGAAGGGCATTAAATAATAATCACAGGGTCTATCCATCAGGAAGAGCTAACAATTATAAATGTCTATGCGCCGAATACGGAAGCCCCCAAATATATAAAAGAATTACTCACAACCATAAGCAACCTTATTGATAAGAATGTGGTAATTGCAGGGGACTTTAATACTCCACTTACAACAATGGATAGATCATCAAGACACAGGATAAATAAAGAAACAAGGGCCCTGAATGATACATTGGATCAGATGGACTTGACAGATATATTTAGAACTCTGCATCCCAATGCAACAGAATATACTTTCTTCTCGAGTTCACATGGAACCTTCTCCAAGATAGATCACATACTGGGTCACAAGACAGCCCTTCATAAGTATACAAGAATTGAAATCATACCATGCATACTTTCAGACCACAATGCTATGAAGCTTGAAATGAACCACAGGAAAAAGTCTGGAAAACCTCCAAAAGCATGGAGGTTAAAGAACACCCTACTTAAGAATGAATGGGTCAACCAGGCAATTAGAGAAGAAATTAAAAAAATATATGGAAACAAATGAAAATGAAGATACAACAATCCAAACGCTTTGGGATGCAGCGAAGGCAGTCCTGAGAGGAAAATACTTTGCAATCCAGGCCTATCTCAAGAAACAAGAAAAATCCCAAATACAAAATCTAACAGCACACCTAAAGGAAATAGAAGCAGAACAGCAAAGACAGCCTAAATCCAGCAGAAGAAGAGAAATAAAAAAGATCAGAGCAGAAATAAACAATATAGAATCTAAAAAAACTGTAGAGCAGATCAACGAAACCAAGAGTTGGTTTTTTGAAAAAATAAACAAAATTGATAAACCTCTAGCCAGGCTTCTCAAAAAGAAAAGGGAGATGACCCAAATAGATATAATCATGAATGAAAATGGAATTATTACAACCAATCCCTCAGAGATACAAGCAATTATCAGGGAATACTATGAAAAATTATATGTCAACAAACTGGACAACCTGGAAGAAATGGACAAATTCCTAAACACCCACACGCTTCCAAAACTCAATCAGGAGGAAATCGAAAGCTTGAATAGACCCATGACCAGCGAAGAAATTGACTCGGTTATCAAAAATCTCCCAACAAATAAGAGTCCAGGACCAGATGGCTTCCCACTGGAGTTCTACCAGACGTTTAAAACAGAGATAATACCTATCCTTCTCAAGCTATTCCAAGAAATAGAAAGGGAAGGAAAACTTCCAGACTCATTCTATGAAGCCAGTATTACTTTGATTCCTAAACCAGACAGAGACCCAGTAAAAAAAGAGAACTACAGGCCAATATCCCTGATGAATATCGATGCAAAAATTCTCAGTAAGATACTAGCAAATCGAATTCAACAGCTTATAAAAAGAATTATTCACCATGATCAAGTGGGATTCATTCCTGGGATGCAGGACTGGTTCAACATTCACAAATCAATCAACATGATACATCACATGAATAAAAGATAAGAACCATATGATCCTGTCAGTCAATGCAGAAAAGGCCTTTGACAAAATTCAGCATCCTTTCTTAATAAAAACCTTGAGAAAGTTGGGATAGAAGGAACACACTTAAAGATCATAAAAGCCATTTATGAAAAGCCCACAGCTAACATCATCATCATAAAAGCCATTTATGAAAAGCCCACAGCTAACATCATCATCAATGGGGAAAAACTGAGAGCTTTTTCCCTGAGATCAGGAAGACGACAGGGATGCCCACTCTCACCGCTGTTGTTTAACATAGTGTTGGAAGTTCTTGCATCAGCAATCAGACAACAAAAGGAAATCAAAGGCATCAAAATTGGCAAAGATGAAGTTAAACTTTCACTTTTTGCAGATGACATGATATTATACACGGAAAATCTGATAGACTCCACCAAAAGTCTGCTAGAACTGATACATGAATTCAGCAAAGTTGCAGGATCCAAAATCAATGTACAGAAATCAGTTGCATTTTTATACACTAATCATGAAGCAACAGAAAGACAAATAAAGAAACTGATCCCAGGGGCGCCTGGGTGGCGCAGTCGGTTAAGCGTCCGACTTCAGCCAGGTCACAATCTCGCGGTCCGTGAGTTCGAGCCCCGCGTCAGGCTCTGGGCTGATGGCTCGGAGCCTGGAGCCTGTTTCCGATTCTGTGTCTCCCTCTCTCTCTGCCCCTCCCCTGTTCATGCTCTGTCTCTCTCTGTCCCAAAAATAAATAAACGTTGAAAAAAAAATTAAAAAAAAAATAGAAACTGATCCCATTCACAATTGCACCAAGAAGCATAAAATACCTAGGGATAAATCTAACCAAAGATGTAAAAGATCTGTATGCTGAAAACTATAGAAAGCTTATGACGGAAATTGAAGAAGATATAAAGAAATGGAAAAACATTCCATGCTCATGGATTGGAAGAATAAATATTGTCAAAATGTCAATACTACCCAAAGGTATCTACACATTCAATGCAATCCCAATCAAAATTGCACCAGCATTCTTCTCGAAACTAGAACAACCAATCCTAAAATTCATATGGAACCACAAAAGGCCCCGAATAGCCAAAGTAGTTTTGAAGAAGACCAAAGCAGGAGGCATCACAATCCCAGACTTTAGCCTCTACTGCAAACCTGTAATCATCAAGACAGCATGGTATCGGCACAAAAACAGACACATAAACCAATGGAATAGAATAGAAACCTCAGAAGTAGACCCACAAACGTATGGCCAGCTCATCTTTGACAAAGCAGGAAAGAATATCCAATGGAAAAAAGACAGTCTCTTTAACAAATGGTGCTGGGAGAACTGGACAGCAGCATGCAGAAGGTTGAAACTAGACCACTTTCTCACACCATTCACAAAAATAAACTCAAAATCGATAAAGGACCTGAATGTGACAGGAAACCATCAAAACCCTAGAGGAGAAAGGAGGAAAAGACCTCTCTGACCTCAGCCATAGCAATTTCTTACTCGACACATCCCCAAAGGCAAGGGAATTAAAAGCAAAAATGAACTACTGGGACTTTATGAAGATAAAAAGCTTCTGCACAGCAAAGGAAACAACCAACAAAACTAAAAGGCAGCCAATAGAATTGGAAAAGATATTTGCAAATGACATATCGGACAAAGGGCTAGTATCCAAAATCTATAAAGAGCTCACCAAACTCCACACCCAAAAATCAAATAACCCAGTGAAGAAATGGGCATAAAACATGAATAGACACTTCTCTAAAGAAGACATCCGGATGGCCAACAGGCACATGAAAAGATGCTCAACGTCGCTCCTCATCAGGGAAATGTAAATCAAAACCACACTCAGATATCACCTCACGCCAGTCAGAGTGGCCAAAATGAACAAATCAGGAGACTATAGATGTGGGAAAGGATGTGGAGAAATGGGAACCCTCTTGCACTGTTGGTGGGAATGCAAATTGGTGCAACCGCTCTGGAAAACAGTGTGGAGGTTCCTCCAAAAATTAAAAGTAGACCTACCGTATGATCCAGCAGTAGCACTGCTAGGAATTTACCCAAGGGATACAGGAGTACTGATGCATAGCGCCACTTGTACCCCAATGTTTATGGCAGCACTCTCAATAATAGCCAAATTATGGCAAGAGCCTAAATGTCCATCAACTGATGAATGGATCAAGAAACTGTGGTTTATATTCACAATGGAGTACTACGTGGCAATGAGAAAGAATGAAATATGGCCCTTTGTAGCAACGTGGATGGAACTGGAGAGCGTGATGCTAAGTGAAATAAGCCATGCAGAGAAAGACAGATGCCATATGGTTTCACTCTTATGTGGATCCTGAGAAACTTAACAGAAACCCATGGGGGAGGGGAAGGAAAAAAAAAAGAGGTTGGAGTGGGAGAGAGCCAAAGCATAAGAGACTCTTAAAAACTGAGAACAAACTGAGGGTTGATGGGGGGTGGGAGGGAGGGGAGGGTGGGTGATTGGTATTGAGGAGGGCACTTTTGGAATGAGCACTGGGTGTTGTATGGAAACCAATTTGACAATAACCTTCATATATTGAAAAAAAATAGTTAAATTTGATAGGTGATTTTGTTTGGTGATCTAAGATTTAAAGCTGGGGAATTTTAAGAGAGAGGGAAGGTATAGAAGACAAATGAGCCAACATATGAAATGGCTGGGCTGGGGAAGCATTGTCCTCACAGGGGAGATCCCAGTTTCAGGTAGAGCAAGAAGGTAAAGAGGACATTAGAGAAGATGATCCCAGGGGATATGAGTGATTTTCCTGATGACAGATTAAAATTTCCAGAAGATGGTGGGGTACAGTTTTAGGATTTGGAAATGGAGGAGAATTATAGTCATAAGAGTGGAGGTACACTGCCCTTGGTGATAAGAGTTCAGAGAATGAGAGATGCCGTGGAAGAACTGTTTTGGTTTGTGTGTGTGTGTGTGTGTGTGTGTGTGTGTGTGTGTGTGTGTGGTGATGAACAATATAGAGATAAATGCATAATGAGACATTCCTTGTGTACAAAAAGATAGATGGTGGTAGTAAGATCTCACCCCCCCACCACCACTATTTTGGGAAATGAGTCTTTGGAAATGGGAAAGAACAGAGAACTTTGTAAATATAAATCACTTATAAGAAATTCAATGGTTAGAAAGTAATCCAACAATTATTCAATACTCTTTAACTACCTAAATGTGTGTTTGTGTGTGTACATATATACATATACATATATAATATATACATATTGTGTTATACATAAATACATATGTATGTATGTGTGTATACATATACAAATATACATATATAACATATATAGTATTATATATAAATATATATTGTATATAATTCTTTATATATGCATATAAAATTCTATATACATATATAAAGAATGTGTATTATCATATATACCATATATCATATAATTATTATTAAATATATACAATTTCTTATATATGAGCTTATTATCCTCAAAATCCCATTCTCACAAATAAACCAATGTCTTATGTGGAGAGTTTGCTACTGCACCCTGGAATTGTATGCTTAGATACAAGATGAATGTCTCACCATTTGCTCTTTTCCTCCTATCAGTTTTCCTCGTGGTAGAATTTGCGATAAATATTGGAGCAGCATTTACACATGATAAAAAGATAAATATAGCTCAATAATGACTCTGTCTACTTCTATCAAGGAGGAGGGGGTCCCAGTACCCACCCAGTTGCTATAGGAAAGGACATCCATGTTAGCTACCACAATTCAGAAAGAATGAACAACAATAAGTCATGAATGGTTTCCCAAAGAGGGAAATCTTAGAATGATTTTTTTTTAATTTTTATAAAATGCATTCATTATTTTCCTTATATGAGATAACTAGAAAAGTATGAAACATCCATTGTGTAAGATTAAATGTTGACTTGAGTTTTTTTATTTCTATGGATTCTTAGATATGACACAGAAAGTGCAACCTCTTGGGGCTCTCAGTCGGTTAAGCGTCTGACTCTTGGTTTCAGCTCAGGTTATGATCTCAGGGTTCCTGAGTTCAAGCCCTGCATCAGGTTCTGCGCTGACAGCACAGAGCCTGCTTGGGATTCTCTCTCTCTCCCTCTCTCTCTCTGCCCCTCCAGTCTGTCTCTCTGTCTCTCTGTCTCTCTCTCAAAATAAATGAAAAGTAAACTTAAAAAAAAAAAAGCCTAACCTCAATTATCTAAACCCCAGCTAGCCCACACATGTAGGTTAGCGCAGTCTTATTCTAAATCACAGTTCATTTTGCAGCGTATTTCTAGTGATAGCTGATGGAAACACTGAACATGACCTTACTATTGAGATACCTATGATATACCACACACCGTACTCTTCTGTAGAGGTCTAATGGCTAATTAAAAGAACAATTAAAAAGTAATACTTTGCTTTCACATTTAATTAACACTAATTATGATTCCATGAATCACATTTCTAACATAAACAATGCCCTTGAATTGCACCCCAGCTCTAGTGTTCCTTGATTAAATACAATCCAGGTCCATTACATAAACATACAAATTATAAAATGTTACCCCTTTGTATCTGATAATTTTATACATACATTGCTGCTAACTTTATTTTTTCTTGCTTGTTTTACTTAAAAAACATGTATATTGAGTTTATGTGTTACTCTTCTAAGCACCATAAAAATATTGATTTCATTCTCATAGAACTATCTGTAGTAGGTATCATAATCATTTTTATTGTAAAGATAATGAAACTGAGGTTCATAAGGTTAAGCAGTTTGTCTAAAGTAATCAGATATTAAGTAGTGATGCTGGACTTGAATGCATTCTTACCCAATAAACAATACCGTTATAAACAAAATATAACTGTAAAAAGTTGATAAATAACTAATAAAATAAATTTTAAACAACCATTATGATTTAACTTATATGTGTATTCTAAAAAACAAAACATATGAATAAACAAGCAAAAAGCAGAAACAGACATATAAATACAGAGAACTCATGTTTGCCAGAAGGGAGGGGGTGGGGAGGATGGGCACGTTGGGTGAAGGGGAGTTGGAGGTACTTGCTTCCAGTTATGGAAATGAATTAAGTCATGGGAATAAAAGCCACAGCATAGGGAATATAGCCAGTGATATTGTAATAGTGTTGTATGGTGACAGATGGTAGCTACGCTTGTAGTGAGCATAGCATAACATACAGAGTTGTTGAATAAATATGTTGTACACCTGAACTAATGTAACGTTGTCAACAAACCCCTCCCCCACCCTGAAAAAGAAAAAGAATTTAAAAATACTTGTCTTCCTGCCACTCAGAACCATCTTAACTAACGCTGCTCAATGTCAGGGAGCATATATTGAAAAGGAGATTAATTCCCAGGAAGTTTATTAAGGAGTGCTTTCAGGAGCAACACCTGTGTAGAAAGAGAAAGAAGCAGGATTAAACAGAGGGTGGGCTGTGATTCAATCACAAAAAGTCTTTGCTGATCTCCCGTGATGGTCTAAAGCTAGAAAGGCTCTTCAGAGTCGTCCTAAATTGAAGTGTTTGTAATCAAGACTTTCTGTCCCTGCATCAACCAGTCATTGGATACAGTCTGCCTATGGAAAAAAAGTCCTGACCTTGAGCAAGCCTGCTTTCTTCCCTTCAATCAAGTGCAATTTGCCAAAAAGGATGATGGCTGCGGGCTCTTGACAGGCAGTACTTCCACTAGTTGGGGCTTCAGTTTTGAAGGGTTAGCTGGGCCGTACCTAATGGCCTCCACTACAGCTTCCAGAGGTATAGGAAAGACACCTTGGGTAGCGTTAGCCTAAGCCATGATCTTTTAGAACACTTTATATCACAGCAGGTCAAGAGCAGTCCATATTTTGTAATTACCCTTTTTTACATACACCTTGTGGTGAGTTTGAGGGATTTCAAGGCTCATCAAGGAAAAAGATCCGATCACTAGGGGGCAGTAGCGCCCAATGAGATTTCTTTGGGCAGCAATATGATAGGTTGCATTCAAGTGGGAAGTCCCTAACAGCATGAAAACTTCCTGAAGCCACAGGGCAGAGCTACCCTCAGGAGTAAAGGGCAGAGGAACTCCTGGGGAAAGAGAGGAATCAGACAGGAGGTTCATGTGTATGGGTGATAATTGCTCAGCAGCACAGTGTGGGTGGGGGTCTCTCAGAGAACTCTGAAGGGAAGTAATGGCTTGGAGTCTTTTATAGCTACAGTTTATCTCAACTATATATAGCAAATGTTGGGTGTGGTTTTATGGAGGTATGCAAAACAGGCAAGCTCTAAATGGCTAAAAATCTGCTTATTTGAGCTATATTTAAACAACCAGATGTATAAACATTTAGGTTTGGTGCCTATGGGCTTTTGCGCTACTGATCTTTGGCCTATGTGAAGAAGTAAAAAATATACAGCCAAGGTTGATGGGCCATATTTGGCTCATTGATATATCACCTGCTACAGCCCTTATCCAGGTACGAAAGCCTATATACCCAAACCAGCATATTTACAGTGTTCATTTTAATGGCATACAACTCCCGTATTTTTTAATTTAATATGAAAATATGACCAATGTAGTGACATCATCAGCATATTTTTTAAAACCTTCAAATGCTGCCAAACTAAAAACAAGTAAATATTCTATGTGACTTAAGTTATATTCTTTATGATTGACATGTAAAGTTTGCTATGCATCCATATTATCTACCTTTTTCATTCTGTTTCATCTACTATAGCCTTAGTGAAGTATTACAGTACTCTAATATTACTGTATTTTTATCTATTATTGTCTCTTGCATATCCTGTCTTTGCCATGTTTTTTTAACTATTATATGTGCATTTTAATTCTGACTTCAGCATTAAAAAGTATCATTCTTTCCCATGTATAATGCATTTAGGCTCAGGTTATATTTGATGGCAGATATTAAATTGATTTCTTATGTTTCCTTTTGCCTGATACACCTTAACACATCCATTTGTTTTAGCCTTTATGAACCAAACCATTTAATACAGAATATGTGTATATCTTGAATTGTAAGTCAAATTGGATATTATATTTAATAGATGTGTTAAGCCCATTTTGTTTGTGACAGAGCTTGATTTTGAAATATTGTTTTGGACTCCTAGTCAAGTCCTCCTTGTACTATACCAGAAGCTTCCATCCCTGGATACTAAGAAGTCTAGACCCCTAGGGATACTTGAAGGAAGAAGGGCATTATATTTAAAGCTCAGATAGAAATCAATCCCCCATTTCCCCATAAAAAGGCTGCACAGGTAAATGAAAAGGTGAAGTGTATTAGCTGAAATTGTAGGAACTCAGTGAGGAAGATAACCACTTGCTTCCCTCTACAGAAACTCTATTGAGCAATTTTAAATCTTAATAAGAAAATGTGTGGGGTGCCTGAGTGGCTCAGTCAGTTGGGTGTTGGGCTCTTGGTTTAAGCTTAGGTCATGATTTCGTAGTTCATGAGTTCGAGCCCTGCATCTGGCTCCACGCTGACAGTGTGGAACCTGCTTGGGATTCTCTCTCTACCCCTCCCCCATTTTCTCTCCCTCTCTCTCTCTCTCTCACTCTCTCTCAAAATAAATAAACTTTAAAATTAATGTAGTCTTCACTGTTACACAAAAGTATGTATTTTTTCTGATATGAAGTATATGTAACACAAAATTTGAAATTTTACCCATTTTTAAGGCACAATTCAGTGGAATTAATAGCATTCACAATGCAGATCTATCATTGCTCATCACTATTTCCAAAACTTCTTCTTTACCTCAAGCATGAATTATGTAGTCATTAATCAATAATTCTGACCCCCCTCCCCCCAGCCCCTGGTAACCTCTATCTACATTCCAATTGTATGATTTTTTTTTTCTTTTACAGATATTTCAGACAAATGGGATCATAATATGTATCCTTTTGTGTCTGACTTATTTGACCTAGCATTATATGTTTTATATTTATCCATGTTATAGCATGTATCAGCACATCATTTCTTTTAGGGCTGAATAATATTCTATTATATGTACGTACATTTGTTTATTCTGCAAATCTGTGGATGGACACTTGGGGTTTTTCCATCTTTGGCTATTTTGAGTATTGATGCAGTGAACAATGGTGCACAATATCTGAGTTTTTTAAGTTATTTTGTGTTTGTACCTAAAAGTGTAATGCATGGATCATAATAGTAATACTCTGTTCAGCTTTTAAGTATTCAAGTCCCTTGCACATTTAATTGGGTTGTTTGTCATTTTGTTATTGAGTTGTACCATTTTATATGTATATATACACACAAATGCTATACATACATACAAACACTATACATACACATATATTGTAGAAATGAAAACTTTATCCAATACATGATTAATAAAAATTTTCTCTAATTTTGTGGGTTATATTTTCACTTCCTTGATAATGTCTTTTGAGGGACAAAAGCTTTTAATTTTTTTTTTTTAATTTTTTTTTTCAACGTTTATTTATTTTTGGGACAGAGAGAGACAGAGCATGAACGGGCGAGGGGCAGAGAGAGAGGGAGACACAGAATCGGAAACAGGCTCCAGGCTCTGAGCCATCAGCCCAGAGCCCGACGCGGGGCTCGAACTCACAGACCGCGAGATCGTGACCTGGCTGAAGTCGGCGCTTAACCGACTGCGCCACCCAGGCGCCCCAAAAGCTTTTAATTTTAATGAAGTCCAATTACACTTTTTCTCTTGTGTCTCATGCAAATTTCAAAAATAATTCAGCAGATGCAATGACAGGATTTTAGTTACCAATGAATGCTATTGGAATTCTGGAGTTGCACTAAACTAATAATGCTATCTTATGCTTTTAATTGATGCTCAAATCATGACTTTTTCAGTGCCAGATTATTTCTATGGGTCCTAAGGGCCTATGTCACTGTAAATCAGCATGATTGGCATGCCATAATTAAGCACAAAATATGACAAATAACCATCATTCATCTTTATAAAAAATTATTTTCCTGAATACTGCTGACCTCATAACTAGGGATACAATAGAGAAAACAGTAAGGCAGTTACAGAGAAACATAAAGTGATAAAGTTATGTTGGAAGTATTAGCTAGTTTAAAAGTTAATATCCTGTACTTTGATTGGCCTCCTGTGATTACATCTGTTAAAACCAGACTGGCAGTTGGAATTTAAGAAAATGGGTTTGACAGCATAGCCAAATGCTCACCTATTACACAGATGACTCAATGCATAACTTCCTGGCATTTTGCTAATTGCTGAGGTTAATAAAGCACGTCAGTGATTACCAGAAATAACTACAAGTAATGCATTTTGAGCACTTATTGCTAGATGGTTGAAAATTACTGTAGTTATTAGAACAAAAGTCTGTGCTGTCTACTCAGTCTATTCTGGGCCTGCAAACAAGCATACACTTATAATCTGATGTATCCACCTACCCCACTAAGGACATACTTGAAAACTTAAGGTAAAATGGAGTTTATGCACTTAAATGATTATAGCTACCAATATTCTAAGAATAAGAAATTTCGAGTGCATTCTGTCATGCTTCACTGCTAAACCCAGCATGCAAGTGAAATTCCCCAAATGAATAATCAGGGAAGTATGTATTTGGTTATGGCTTTGTTGATGGATCCTTGAGTCTTTATCCGGCCATCCAATCCCATTCACCTTTTGAAGTTCATAGGCAGTAAAAAGTGTGGGCCCCTGAAACATAATCTTTACTATACATTGCCTTGCATAATACTCAACTGAAAGTTCTTTCAAGGTCTTGCTATATTCCTGCCGTTATAGTTTATACATATCCTTGTCTAGTCTTCTGTTCCTATACTGGATTCCTAAGCTGGGTAAGACAGGAGAAATCTAAAAGAAGTTGAGAGCTGCAGTCTTCTCCTATTGGTTTATCATGTCATGAGTAGATTATTTCTGCAGCAGTCAAAAGCTTTGAAATGAACTATGGTGCTATCTAGCTCATACATGCATTTATTTATGCCCTTATTCACAAAGATGTTAAACACAGGAAAAGGTGAAATGCAAATAAATTATTTTAGGAAGTTGAAACAACATTGGGGACATCACTTGCAATCAGGGAGGAGATATAGTACAGTCATGTCATTTCTCTGAATAAACCAAAAACTCTTTCTAGCTGCAAATGTAAGGAAGAAAAATGAAGAGTGACACAATTGTGCTCTATAGGACAGAAACCAGCCAATTGTTGGAGTCATTCCTGCTGCTAACATCTGAAAGCCATTGCTCCCAAATATTTCAAAAAGGACTGTGATGGAACAAGGAAGCCTTTGATAACATTACTACCTACACATTATGATGAATCCCTCAGAATATTTCTAGGTCATCCGATGTTGTGGGTAGATGACATCACAACACAGAAATTCATTGAATGCAGTATTAGCATGGTTGCAGGGGAATGTAGGTTTCAGGTACAGGACTTTGGAACCATTTGATTCAATCCCTGAGTAGATTTCAGAGCACCTAAAGGAATTTAGAAAGATGGCAAGCCTTTCCTCTAATCATTGACTAGTATTATTTACTCAGTAGAGATTTTAGATTTTGTGTATACCTAAGTGAGCAGGTAGTAAGATAGTGTTCTGTGTCTTTACTGAGAAGCCATGTGCAAAGTCGTTCAGAGACCCAGCTTTGCAGTTGTGGATGTTTATCCTAGCAACATCACTTAACAGTTCTGTGAACTTGAGCAAATTGCTAAGCCTCTGTATACCTCAGTTTTCTCATCTTTAAAAATGGAGATAATGCCTATTTCAGAGGATTCCTGTCTTTGTCAGAGTTCCCTCAGAAGCCATTGTTGGGAAGTGATCTCAAGAACACTGGTAGGGGAGGGGCACCTGGGTGGCTCAGTCTGGTAAGCATCAGACTTCAGCTCAGGTCATGACATCATGGTTCGTGGGTTTGAGTCCTGCGTTGGGCTCTGTGCTAACAGCTCAGAGCCTGGAGCCTGCTTCGGATTCTGTGTCTCCTTCTATCTCTGCCCCTCCCCCACTCACACTCTGTCTCTGTCTCTCAAAAATAATAAATGTTAAAAAAAATTTTAAAAGAAAACGGGTAGGAGGGTGGAGAAGTGAGACAAATGATGGAAGGGATCCAATAAAGGGTGCATTATCAGGTAAGTAATACCATGGATGATGAGGCTCAACCCTGCTGGAGAATGGTGGAAGCAGTACAGAACCCACACCTAAGAGGTGTCCCATTCAAGGGCATGGGAAGTATGATATTTATCCGCCAATTCCTGCCATGCCTTGCTTGAGGTTAATCTGACTCAAGTGGGCTGTGCAGGCTATGTCATCCAAAGAAGGAACCTAGGAAAAAAAGTTGGTGTTATTGGCGATTGGAAGATGGCACAGATAAATTCCACATGGGAAACCTAAAATTTCCTGGGATAAAAATGAAGTGCTCTGTAGAGTGCCTGTCATAATTCAATCTTAAATACTAACAATTATAGCCCATGTAAATCAGTTTAGTTACAAGTTAAACAATATGCCATAACTAATAGTTGAGTTAAAGGTTGGGTTCAGATCTTTATGTTGAAATTGAGGAGGAAAATAAGGATTTATGCCTGAGGGGAAGGCAACCCACCTCACTTGGAAAGGTTGTTGTGAAGGGGGCCAAAACACTTAGGAAATAATTGTGAGTCTGCTTTAGCAAACAGACCAGTGTGTGATCAAGGCCCCTGATTTCTGCTCCAACTAGCACAGCCATGAAGATTTTTAGCTTGGGAGTTTTTGTTTTTTAGTTGTGCAGAAAGCAACATAATATAAAATGAATGATTTTTAAAGTGTATTTGATTGGTATTTAGTACATTCACCATGTTGCGCAGTCAACATCCATCTAGCTCCAAAACTGTCACTCTACACAAGGAAGCCTTGTGCCCATTAAGCAGTCACTCCCCAAGGCCCTTTCCTCCGGCCTTTGGCAAGCACAGATGTGCTTTCTGTACTATGGATTTACCTATACTGATACTTCATATAAATGAAATCATACAATATATCTGACCTTTTATGTGTGGCTTCTTTCACTTTTTTTCTTTATTTTTAATTTTTTTAAATGTTTATGTATTTTTGAGAGAGACACAGAGTACAAGTGGGGGAGGGGCAGAGAGAGAGGGAGACACAGAATCCAAAGCAGGCTCCAGGCTCTGAGCTGTCAGCACAGAGCCCGAAGCAAGGCTCAAACTCACAAACTGGGAGATTATGACCTGAGCCAAAGTAGAATGCTTAACCGACTGAACCACCCAGGTGCCCCTTTCACTTATTGTTTTCAAGGTTCTTTTATACTGTTGACTGTCTCAGTACATCATTCCTTTTATGGCTGCATGGTAATAGCACCGTTTGTTTATCTATGTATCCATTGATGGGCATTTGGGCTATTTCCACTTTTTGACTTTTGTGACTGGTGTTATAATGAACATTTGTGCCAAGTATTTGTTTGAGTATCCTTTTTCAATTCTTATCTATTTAAACCTAGAAGCGGGATTGCTGGGTCATAGGGTAGTCTATGTTTAGCTTTATGAAAAATAGCTAAGCTGTTTTCCAGAGTGTCTGCTCCACTATTTACATTTCCACCATCTATTTATAAGAGTTTCAGTTTTCTACATCCCCACCAATACTTGTTATTTTCCTTTTTTTTTTCCAATTATGTGAAGTGGCATCTCATTGTGGTTTTGATCTACACTGCCCCAATGACAATTGACATCAATCATCTTTTCATGCGCTTATCAGCCATTTGTATAGCTTAGCAGATATAGGATTTGCAAGTAGTTTCTCCTGTTCTGTGTGTTGCCTTTTCATGCTCTGGATAATATGCTAATACACAATTTTAAATTTTGTTAAAGTCCAATTTACCTATTATTTTCTTTTATTGCTCATGCTTTCAGTGTCCTATCTAAGAATCTGCTATCAAATTGGTAGTCAGGTTTTCATTTAAGAGTTACACTTTTAGCTCAAATATGTAGGTTATTGGTCCAGTTTGAGTTATTTTTTGTATATGCTGTGAGGTAAGGTTCCAAATTCATTTTAATGCATGTGGATAACCTTTTATCCCGGCACCATTTATTGCAAAAACAATCCCTTTCCCCAGTGAATGGTGAATTCTCTTTCTTACTCTTTCTCTTTTCACCACATGACATGCACATCATTCTCATATATCTACTCCTCCTCTCCTTCTTCCTTCAGTACTTTTCCTCACATTTTCCATCTGCCAAACTTTAGTCAATCTTTCTTCAGGTACGAGCTCAAATGCCATCTCTCTCCAGATCTTCTCTGCATCCACTAAGCCTGGAACGATTACTTGCCTTACTGGGATTGTGTGGCTGCTTGTTCACACATTTATTGCAGTATTTCTCACACTCATTGTAGTTCATGTTGTCTTGCCCACTGTATTGCGAGATCTTTGAAGGCAGGGTTGGTGTATTAGGCACTTGTATAGCAAATGGAGCAGTCCTTCAATGCTTGTCTGTTGTATGACTAGATGATGAATAAAATATTGTAAATATCTAGAATTTGGAATCAACAAAATACAAATAAAGTGAAAAAGAGTTCTTGAATTTGGGGGCACCTGGGTGGCTTAGTCTGTTAAGCATCTAACTCTTGATTTCAGCTTGGGTCATGATCTCACAGTTCGTGGGATCGAGCCCTATGTTGGGCTCTGTACTGACAGTGTGGAACCTTCTTGGCATTCTCTCTCTCCCTCTCTGCCTCTACTCAGCTCATGTGTACACACACACACACACACACACACACTTTCTCAAAATACATAAACATTTTTTTAAGAGTCCTTGAATTTTATTTTTTTTTATTTTCTTAAGTTTTTTATTTGGAGAGAGAAAGAAAGTGAGGCACACAGAGGGACAGAGAGGGAGGGAGAGAGAGAATCCCTGACACGGAGCTCAAACTCAGGAGTTTGAGATCATGACCTGAGCAGAAACCAAGAGTCGGATGCTTAACTGACTGAACCACCCAAGCACCCCAAGAGTCCTTGAATTTTAAATGGCAGTATTTTGGGGACATGTGAAGAAAGTGGAAATAACCAGGATGTCATGAGGAAAAAAGATGTTAGGAAGTAAGCAATCTGCAAATTTGATAATGAGTTTGCAAATCCAAAAAATCTGTTTTCTTAGAAAAACAGTAGTATTTGTTTACATGTCTGTCTATCTGTGTGTATAGAGAGGAGCAGAGGGGCAAGATGAAAGATTTGAAATGCTGTGAGATCACTCATACCCACCCATTTCCCTCTTGGTAATATATTATGAATCTTGAACCTGTCACTTAACAGAGATTCTGAATTCTATAGCATCTAAAGGCACATTCACATTGTTGGTTGAAATACAGAAAGATAGAACACAGTCTTATCATGAAATGATGGCAAGACATTTGTAAATAAAGGAGAAGTTTTTAATTCAGTACCTTTTATAATGAATACCTGTGGCATATATGTGAAACATTTTTACTCTTCTTGTCAGTCCTGTTTCCCTATATCCCTTCAACAAATGCAGACCAAATTAGGAGGTTTTGTTACCAAGGAAAATGAATACAAGTATATACATAGATGGTGTAGAAAAAACAAGAGAGAAAGAGAAAGCTATTACAAACAGGGAGATTTCCTCACAAAGAAAAGGGAAGGAGGATCCCTTTCTTTAAAAAAATTTTTTTTTGATGTTTATTTATTTTTGAGAGACAGAGCTGTCAGCACAGAGCCTGACACAGGGCTCAAACTTATGTGAGATCATGACCCGAGCTGAAGTCAGATGCTTAACCAACTGAGCCACCCGGGTGCCCCAGGAGGATCCTTTTCATATAGCAGAGGGAGAAAGAGAAAGAGAGAGAAGATATCAGAGGTTGGGATCTTTCCTTGACCAGATCCTTATATCGAATTTCAGAGGGGAGGGGAATGAGTAGATTAGCAAAACAAGATAATTGTTGCAAAACAAAACAAAACAAACAAACCTCAGAGAAAATCTTGTCTCTGAATTTGGGAATCTGGGTGAGAAGCACCTCACAGTGAGCACCCTGTGAACACATGGCACCCAAATCAGAATAAAATTAGAAGCGTGAAGAGTAGAATTTCAGGCAGAAGGAAATTAGAAACAGATCCATGATTTCCTAATTGCTGCATATTGAGGTCATATAAAATAGATGATGGGGTAAGCTGGAGATTTTTTCAATGTTTATTTTTCAGAGAGAGCACTAGTGGGGTAGGGGCAGATACAGAGAGACAGAGGATCCCAAGCAGGCTCTGTGCTGACAGCAGAGACCCCAATACAGGGCTTGAACTCAGGAACCGTGAGATCATGACCTGAGCTGAAGCTGGATGCTCAGCCAACTGAGTCACCCAGTCTCCCCTAGACTGGAAATTTTGCCTGGGGATCAACAAGGTGGGTCAAAGATCCCATCTGATTGAAAGGTACTGGGCCCGGTCATTCCTGTTCTGTGATTGTAATGGAGTTAGAGTCAACCTCATGGGAACCTTCTTGCCAAGAGAAAGCCAGACCAACCCTTACACTTGTCTCTGACAAGAGAACAGCCCAAGACTTTCATTAGCCTTGGATTTATATAGAGAAGACCAGGAGCACCTGGGTAGCTCAGTCGATTAAGTGACCAATTCTAGATTTTGGCTCAAGTCATGACCTTGGGGTTTATGAGTTTGAGCCCCTCATCAGCCTCTGTACTGTCACAATGTGGAGATTCTCTCTCTCTCTCTCTCTCTCTCTCTGTCTCTGTCTCTCTCTGCCCCTCCTGTGTGTTCTCTCTCTCAAAATAAATAAATGAACTTAAAAAAATTGAAAAGAAAATAAAAAATAAATAAATAGAGAAGACCACCAAGGACCAAAAGGATAGTAACAAAATTCAGCTGCTGATCTAGAGACGCCTCTCCCATCACTGGAAAACACTCCAGCTGTTCCCACCCACCCACATCACTAAATGAAGGAAAAGGGGGAAAATTCTGAGTCTAAACATTTACCCAAGCGAGAGTTTACTTAAAAGAGACCATTTGAACTAGAAAAAGATTGGTATACCTTTGATTAGCAAGCTTATTGTTTTTTCTAACTACGTAGCAGAAAGTTTAAACCATTGTGGCAAATTAAGAAGACAAATTATTTCACAATTTCTTAATGTTAAAATATTGATCCAACTGTATTTTATAACACTTTCATATTTGTCTAATGATTTATTAGTTATTTGATCTCTGTTAAGTTTCACTAGAACATATAAAACATTTAACATAGTAAATCATTTTTGGGGCACCTGGGTGGCTCAGTTGGTTGAGCATCCAACTTTGGCTCAGGTCATGATCTCAGGGTTCATGAGTTTGAGCCCCACATTGGGCTCTCTGCTGTCAGCACAGAGCCCACTTCAGATCCTCTGTCCCCCTCTCTCTCTGCCCCTCCCCCACTAGTGCTCTCTGTCAAAAATAAACATTTAAAAAAACATAGTAAATCTTTTTTTGTTCACTATCAGATAGTTTATATATCAATGGGCTAAGCATGCATTTATAGAATAATATATAAAAATGAAATGTCTACCATCAAGAAGATAAGGAAGGACTTGTCATTCTAGTGCCCATGGGTCAAATCTGGTCCACTGCTTGTTTTTATGAATAGAGTCTTATTGGAATGTAGTCATGATCATTTTTCTAAATACTGTCTATGAGTCCATTTGCACTACAACAGCCAAGTTGAGTAGTTGCAACAGAGACCACATGGGCTGCAAAGCCCAAAATATTTACCATCTGCCCCTTTACAGATCAAGTTTGTTGAGCCCTGGTATGAGGAATCTGTCATTATAGATATTTGACATATTTTTACTTTTATACATTAACAACAGTCTGTCTCTAAAGCCTCTATTTGTTAAGGGACTTAAATTACAAATATGTTAAGATATTTTTAGAAACATACTGAGTGTCTCCTTAATTATGTAAAGGCTTAGGTTTAATTAATTAACAAATGGTTGTTTACTTTTTGGCTATTTTATAAAATAAATCCTGGATGACAGAAATCAGGTAACTTGAAACCACTGCAGTACGACAAGGTACAAAGAAGAAAATCATGTTTCCTTGTTTCCCCAAGTGTCCTAAAATAATGGAGTTTTTCTACACTTCTCTGCTAAGATACATTCTGCTATTATTGAACACAATAAACAGTAGAACTCTAATATCTACTAATACCCTAGACATTGCTTAAATTTTCCACTTGGGTACAGAGAGGAAAATTAAAAAGTAACCCAGTGAGCTTGTGCATTTTTAAAAAAAACAAGTAACATTTTTAGCCCATCTTAATTGCAGAGTTCTTCTAAAGGGGAGGCAGTAAAATCTTTAAAGCTCCAATTCCAATGTTTCTAAAAGATTAAAAAAAAAAAAAAGTAGAGGGAGAAAGAACGAATCTGGCTTGTGCACTGAGCAGAGCTCCAGATGTCAAAACTGGCTGGATATCAACAGAGTTTTCCATAGACACAGGCTGCAAGGATCTTAGACTTTTGCTGGGTTATTAAAACACTGATGTTATATCTTTCTTCAATTTTGCTATTCTGACCGTTAGCTGAAGAGAGTCAAACCATCAAGAATAAAATAAATAATGCCAACTCTTTCAAAATTAAAAGTGGAAAACCTGAAAACCAAAAAAGAAAATATCAGAGTATATTTGAGACCAAAGAGAGCCAGCAATTCCCACATTTGCTGTTTACTTGCTGTTCATTTTATTCTCTTATGCACCAATGCCATCTCATTTAGGGACTCTGGTAGCATAATATGGGTTCATGATACTTGCACGTGTGAGGTCTTAACCAAATTAATATCAAGATTCAAAGTCTCCACAAAGCAACTCTAGCCTGAAGATTTTTGCAACACAGGGCTCTTTAAATGAAGGTAGACTAGAAACAAATGAAGCGAATAATCCACAACGTTTCCCTAGGTTTGGGAAAGAGGCATATCAGAAATAGTTAAAGCTTATACTGTAAGCACTGCCATTAGGTGATTTTCTGTTTGTCACTGACTCAGTTGTGTGTCAGTTCAGATACATTTCATCAGTGAAATGAAGAGAAGAAATAAAACCTATGACTTTTTTTTTCTTAATGGTTAAAAATTATTTTAAACTCTTAGACCTGGAAAAATAAACCCTGGCTTTATTTTAAAAACCTCCCTGAGATGCCTGTACTTACGTGATATTTTCACAAGTTCATTCAATTAACACTGCAACGAGCTATTTTGTGCGTGTGTGTTTGAAAAGAAGGCCAACTGGATGAATTTAATAAAAGAAGAAGACCCAAATGATTCAAGGATGAAAAGGGCAGGAAAAATTGCAAAGGTTAGAGCAATATATTGAAAAGGTTGAAAGAGTCTGGAACCAGCAGCTGAAAGGATGAGTTATTGATTCAAGTCCAGCTTCAGATGAATCCTTGGAGATTTGTTACAAGGTGGAAGAAGATGCTCAGAATGAAATTGAGCACCAGCACTGAACTGGTCGACAAAAGGTTTGAGTTAATTATTTACTTGTTTCATTTCTTTTGTGTTGGGTCAAGAATTTCACTTTCAACTTCTAGACCAAGATTTTAGAAAGTGATTAAAATTTGAAACTCATTATCACCATGCTGATCTATTTGTGTAAAAGAAACTAATCTCTTCCTCTATTTTCCCTTCTGTATGAGGATTACTGGTGCTTTGGTTTGGTTTTTGCCTTTTACTTTTTGGACAGTCAAGAATATTTCCAAAATATTTGGTTTGGGCCATGGATAAGTCAGATACCTATTACTCTCAAAACAATTCTTCTAAGAGTAAATTATTCATTTTTGGAAAAGGAGACATGTCAGTCACCCACTGGCTCTGCACTGATTTTAGAACTCCTGTATTACATTTGATTCCACTGCCTCTAGGATGGCAATTTTTAGAGCTCTTTGGTGTTCTCCAAGATACGACGTATATTCCTCCATTGACTGTCTTCCCAGCCAAGACTTAAAAGTGAAAATGAGTAACAACAACATTAAAATATTATCTAAAATTTTCATTGGCACTTTCAGTGTTAAAATTGCTTGGCAAACTATAGGTAGCCGTAAAAATAGACATGAAGACAAGCTGAAGTCACATATCCGGGGTTCAGCTGTCAGCTCAACCTCTTACCAGCTGCCTGATCTTGATTTCTCTTGTGTCTCAATTTCCCGATCCACAAAATGGGGTTGAAAACGTGTCCACTATAGGATTGCGGTGAGAATGCACTGAGACAGTTCTCAGGCTGGTGTGGAGCACATTAAGAGATGCTCAGGAAATGATTAACCATTGTTGTTTTTCAGAGTTATTATTCAGGCATGATGAAATGGAGTGGAAAATGACACAGTATGTGCAAAACCACACTCTCTACGTTTTCGTAATTACATTTATGAGAAAGGTGAAGAGTAAAACCCAAACCAGAAAATTAACATAAATGACAATAATTTGACATTTACGTTATAATACTTGTCTTTTACAACTGGGTATGGACTCTGCCTGATTCAAGCAATCTAGTGATTCAAATATTTATTGGGTTTGAAATTTAATTAAGTTGACTTGTTCTAATACTCTATCATATCTTAACATAGCGGAAGTTGACTGAAGCTTGATGAACAACCTTCATAAGTTCCCAAGGGTGAAAGTGAATAGATGCCTCTATGGTGAAGTGTAGAGATGTGATTAGCTGTGCACATAGGGAAAGAAGCAAAAGAGAAACAACAATCGATACTTTTGTTTGCATCAGCATCTTTGTGTACTGGGTGTAGGCAAGGTTGATGTTCATGTGATGAATGTCTGGCTTGTGCATATCCTTCATTCTCAGCATGACTAGCTGATGAATACTGGTAAAGCAGCACCTGGTAAACAGTGCTTAGTGGTGCTCACAGTGCACGGACTACACGGAATTACTGGGATGTCTAAAAGGAAACCAGTTTTAATGTTTTAAGCTGATTTACAACCTCCCATACTACTAATATGCCTTTTATGTTGAAGTCCATCCCACGGTACTCTCAAAGTACAAGGAAATTTAATTGTAGGCTTGATGAAGTCAAAAGAAATGGACTGATTCTAAACATAGGTGTATGACCTGCTTCTTCACTATGCAGTGAAGTTTTCCTTATCTTCCTATCACATATCATTCATGGGGCTGAGATGCTCAGCCAGGATAATTGGACAATGTATGGTATTAGATTAAGTTTCCACTTCAGAAATTGGGAAAGAAGCCAGCAACTCCATCACAACATAATGAGAGCTAGAGTATCTTTTGTAATCAAAACGCTGCAGTGGGCATAATCCAGTATTTAATATCAACATTTACAGAATGAGTGATACATATTTGAAAAGTAAGTCAGTTATTTTTCACGAATGTATTTTTCCAGATAACCTTAAAAAAACAAAATTACAATTTAGCACTGTAATTCAATCTTTGTAAAATATAGCACTTGATACCCAAGAAACTTGGATAATTATCATGAAATGCAAAGAAAGCCATAATTTTGAATTAATAACGGGGTCACTTCCTTATTATATATATGAGTGATTTATCTACAGCAAATATTTTTATCTCACACAGATTCTCCCTCTGACACCTCAAATGTTACAGGGTTATCAATAAGTCTACTCTTCTTGAGTGTAAATTAATTTCACTATCAGCTTTAGCAAAAATGTTTAAAATGTAAATAAGAAAAATTGTATTCTATATATTCTTGCAACTTAGCAAATATGAAAAAAAATTCTTGATGTGTGTGTGTGTGTGTGTGTATTTCTCTGTCTTTTATCTCTGTCTCTCTCAGTCTCTGTATCTTTACAACATAGAGACCCATCTACTCCATTGGAAACAAGATAAATTGTCACATAAACTTGTATTTTATTCAAGTTCTACCACTTATTAACCATGTAGTTTAAGTATTTTAGCCTCCTGGCTTCAAACTCCTCTTCTAAAGCCATATGTGAGAGGTCTATGATGAGGATTAACTGAAGAAGTGTATATAACCTATCAGTAATTCAGTCAAAAATCCTTTATTTTTGCCAAAATTTCATTGAAATTCACTGAAAATATATCTTCCATGGTTTCAAAGAAAGACAAACACCATTGGCAAAAATTTAAATGCAACAAACTACTAGATTAGCAAAATGGGATATATTTAAGATGTTGAATTTAGGAAATGTCTGAACTTTTGAAAACATTTCATTAAAAACAAGGGTCAAAAAGTGATGTCAACAAGATCATAGGAAGCCCTAGATCCCCCTTCCTCCCACAAACATACCAATTCAACAGCAATTCATGGGCAAATTTCCTTTGCAAGAAATCCAGAAGCTATTTTAAAGGCTCCTGCATCCCAGGTGAATGTTAAATCAGACTCTCAAAAGCAGGTAGGAAGATTCAGGACACCCACTCACTAGTGTCCCTTCCCCAGGTGCAGCACCAATCAGGGAAAGACTCTCTATTTCCCAGCTTCACTCAAGGGAAGAAAAGGATTAGCTCACATGTCCAGCACTCACATGTCCAATTTTTCCCAGAAGACTCCACAGAGACCTGGCTCTGATGGATCTAGCAGTTTAGCCATCTGAGGTGGCTGGGGCTGTTAGATGGCATAGATTATCCCTTCTGCTCAGCAGAGAGTGAACAGATGAAAAAATCCCAGCTTTCAGGGGCGCCTAGGTGTCTCAGTCGGTAAAGTGTCCAACTTTTGCTTTCAGCTCAGGTCATGATGTCACATTTCGTGAGTTCAAGCCCCGCATCCAGCTCCACGCTGACAGTGCGGAGCCTGCTTGAGATTCTCTCTCTCCCTCTCTCTCTGCTCCCCTGCTCACTCTCTCTGTCTCTCTCAAAATGAATAAACTTAAAAATTTTTTTTTTTAAATCCCAGCTTTCACCTTCCCTTCAAAGGGGGAAGGGATGATCCATGTGTCCTGTGCCCCAGTATCTCCAAGGCCATTCAAACAACTGGCATCAGACTTGCATCTTAGATAAGACATCTGAACTGTCATCTACGAGCTCTGTTAGGTATGGCACAGTCTAGCCACTTGGGGAAAACATAGATGGTGTTTTGGGCAGGGAGGTGTCATAGGCTCCCACCTGGATCAGCACAAGAGTAAACAGACAAAACCACAGCTATCTGCTTCTTCCTTGGGAGGGAAAGAGCTCAAGAGAGGCCCCCAGAATCTCTGTCAGGGCTGATTGATGGAGATCTTCTGTACAAACCAGTCCATGATTGCTGGTACAGGTGCCTGCTTTGTCTAATGTGCAGACACCAACAGAGAAAGTCAAGGAAACTGAAGAATCAGGTAAAGATGTTACAAACAAAGGAGCAAGGTAAATCTCCAGAAACCAACCCTAATGAAACAGTTACATGATTTACCTGACAGAGATCTTGGCATTTTCCCAAAGATATACAGATGGCTGAGAGACACATGAAAAGGTGTTCAACATCACTCATCATCAGGAAAATGTAAATCAAAACCGCAGTGAGATATCACCTCACACCAATTCTAGTCCAAGATGGCAACATAGGAGTCTCCTAAAATCACTTCCTGCCAGGAGCATACAGAATCTAGTCTAGTCATGGAGCAGTTCCCTCGAAAGAAATCCACAAACTACCTGAAGCAACTCCTACACATCTAGTGAATGAAAAAATAGCCCCATCACCCTCATCACCTGCATCAAAATGGGTGGGAAAAGCTGAGACACTCACCATTAAACCTCATTCCCAGCACATGCCATACGATTGAAGAGTGAAACCGCAACTCCAACCTTCTCCCTGAGTTTTTGGACCCCACATCTAGTGCCCCAACTTTAAGAAAATCCCATCTGAGGGACAGGACCCCAAGACACCTGGCTCTGAAAGCCAGCTGGTCTCGCCTCCAGGAGACCCACAAGAATATGGCAAAGGAACTGTTCTTAAAGGGGTCTTCAGCACTTACTGTGGCTGTCACCCCTAGCCTCAGAACAGAGCAGGCAAAAAACACCCAGTCCCTAGTCTTTCCCTGAAAGAGGCTTATTTGCATCCCTTAGAAAGTGCTACCTGAGGGTCAGGCTTGTCAGTTTAACACACACCTTGACGCTGAGTGTGATACTCCCCAGAGACCAGAGAAGCCTGTGGACACTCCCCTGCCCTCTCCCTCTAGCCCATTCCAAGTCACCAGTATCTCCTCAGTCATATCTGGTGACCTAGCTTTGGTGGATATACACCCAAAAGTGGGGTTGCTGAATCATTATGCTCAGTGAAATAAGCCAGTGACAGACAGATACTGCATGATTCCATTTATATGAGGGTGTCTAAAATAGTAAAATTTATAGAAGCAGAGAGTAGAATGGTGGTTTCTCAGGCCTGAAAGGAAGGGGAAAGAGGAAGCTGCTATTCAAAGTATACAAAGTTTCAGTTATATAAGACGTATACATTCTAGAAATCTTGTGTACAACAGTGTGCATATACTTAGCAATAATGTATATGTACTTAAAACTTTGCTGAGAGGGTAGGCATGCCTGGGTGGCTCAGTTCGTACAGCATGCACCTCTTCATCTTGGGGTCATGAGTTCAAGCCCCAAGTTGGGCGTAGAGCTTACCTAAACAACAACAACAACAACAACAACAACAAAAGAGCAAGGAGGTTGCGAAGACCTCTCCGATAAAAACAAAAATTTCCTAAGAGGGTAGATCTTATTTTAAGTGTTCTCATCACAATAAAAAATTAAAATGTCGCCTACTCTGAGAACATTGATGGTTGTCTAACTAATGAAAATTCCTTGATTTACATTTCTTTAAGAAATGTGACTGAAGAAATGACAGCCACTGTTTAAGCCATTTTTTCTTTTTAGGTTTTTATTGATCCTGAAAGTACCAAGTGAAAGGCTAAAGTTCAGTTGGACTCCTAAGTCTGGAGGAGGGAGGGCCATGGGAATGGATTTCAGGGTCAACCACAGAGGGTGAGTCCTGGAAAAGACCTTAGACTTTCCACTGGAAGCCTGAAGTAATCCACTCTGAGATTAAGAGTATAAACCTCAGAGCTTCTCAATTCCTGATTGGATTAATGTGACTTGAACTGCTGGCTCACCTCTCTTAGCTGACTGCTTTAAAGCATTTTTTTCTGGCATAAAAACAAAGCATTTCCAAGGTCACAAGTTACTTCTAGTATTGTGGTTGGTTGTGGTATCCCAATAGCCAAGCTCAGCAAATATCTCAACTCTTAACCTATCATCAGACTGAAAAGAAAAACTAAAGGAGATGTATGTGTCCTTTCATTTAGTTTTTGTAGTAAACGTAATATAAAAATGTGTAAGATTATTAGAATTTCATCGTTTCAAGTGCACTGTTGGTAACTACACTGGGGCACATTGAGTGATCATTGTGATGTGGTTTTTTTAAACATGTTTTATTTTGTGTTGTGATCATTTCATCATTTCTTATTTAAGGAAAATTTAGCATTAGTACTTGTTCAACTTAATGAATTTAAATCTATCGCCTGAACTGATGCAGGAAATGTAATGAAATCAAATTTGGTTTGTTGAATGCAGGTATATTTTTTACATGAGTGTTATCAAGTGACATGCATCTCTGGAGGGTTCCATTTATAATCAACATGTGTTCAGCTCCAGTGGAGAGAGCTTGTGGCATTCTAAAAGCATAACTGTACTAGTTTCCCAGCTCTGTTACCATTTATTTGTGCCAATTTGAACAAGTAAATTAAGATCTACAAGCCTCATTTCCATCATGTACAAAATGGGAAGATGCATCCCTATTTCTTATGGTGCTTAATGTGGGAAGTTTGTGTGTGTGTATGTGTAAAATACCTGCCACAATGAAGGTAACAGAGTAGACAGTCAATAAGAATTAGCCAAGATTAGGGGCGCCTGGGTGGCTCAGTTGGTTAAGCACCCAACTTCAGCTCAGGTCATGATCTCACGGTTGGTGGGGTCAAGCCCCACATCCGGTTCTGTGCTGACAAGTCAGAGCTTGGAGCCTGCTTCAGATTCTGTCTCCCTCTCTCTCTGCCTCTCCCCCATTCACACTGTCTGTCTCTCAAAAATGAATAAACATTAAAAAAAATTAAAAAAAATAATTAGCCAATATTAATGTATGTTGATGAAGAAGGTACAAGATTTGGTCTCTGCTCACAAAGTTCATAAGATCACACTGGGAAGATACAGGGCATTGAAAGGTGGCCCCCCAAATGATCTCTCCATGTCAAATTCCTGGAACCTGTGAATTTTACCTTAAAGGTTGAATCCTATACTAGTTTTTAGACAGTATAGGAAAAAGGGTAATTTGAAGATGCAATTAATTTAAGGTCTTAAGATAAGGAGATCATCCTGAATTATCCCTGTGGGCCTTTAATGCTATGAAAATCCTTATTAAAAAGGCAGAGGGAAGGGCAACTTTCATCTCAGGTCATGATCTCATGGTTTGTGAGTTCGAGCCCGGCATTGGGCTATGCACTGACACTGATGGTGCTGAGCCCGCTTGAGATTCTCTCTCTCCCTCTTTCTCTGCCCCTTGCCCACGTGTGTTCTCTCCCTCTCAAAATAAATAAATAATCTTAAAAAATCACTTATAAAAGAAAAAAAGGAAGAGGGCTATTTGAGACAGGGGAGAAAACACACAGAAGTGATAGAGGCAGGGTGACCATGAGGGGTGACCATGAGGCAGAGATGGGAGCAAGGAGACAAACCAAGAAATGTCTGCAGCTAGCAGAAACTGAAGTGGCAAGAAATTCTCCCACAGAGCCTCCTGAGGGACTATGACCCTGCAGACTCTTGAATTCAGACTGCTGAGCTCTAGAACTGTGCAACAATACATTTCAGTTACTTTGGACCCCCTAGTTTGTGGTAATTTGTTATTGCAGCTCTAGGAAACTAACATGGGAGATGAGAGAAGGCTACATTTCTAGTGGCAATCGATCAAAGAATGCCCATTATAATAAGTTATATCATTATTTTCTTGCTTCAAATTGCAAAATAGTCTTACCCTTTAAAATTTCACAAATTAAGTCATTTATTCATGCATTTAGATGGTAATTACATGGTTTTGATTGTATGACAGATCAGTCCCAGGAGAACAGATATGAATTATTATTATCCTGAAAGAGCTTATAAACCAGCAAAGGGCATTATAATGGAATAAAACTAAATGTAATGTACAAACCATACCTAAGCCACTTGTAGACTTTGAAGTAGCAATAAATAATTTGGAAATTAATTTTGAAACTCATAAAGTTGATTATTTTACTAAAGTAATTTAATTACTCATGTGTATGTACACAAAGTAATTTAATTACTCATGTGTATGTACACACAGAGACATACATATACTTGTGTCTTTTCACAAATAAATTTTTCAAAATTAAATGCTAAAACAGCACATCTCAGGATTTTCAACTTAAATTCCTTTTTTTAAAGTTTATTTATTTTGAGAAAGAGAGAGAGCATGAGCAGGGGGAAGGGCAGAAACAGAAAAAGAGAGAGAGAGAGAATTCCAAGCAGGCTCTCTGTGCAGAGCTCCACTTGGAGCTCGATCTCATGAGCCGTGAAATCATGACCTGAGCTGAAACCAAGAGTCGGACGCTTAACCGACTGAGCTTACCAGGTTGAGCCCCCCAGGTGCCCCTTAAATTACTCCTTGTTCTACAAATGGGTTCTATGTGATTTTTGGAGAATTTAAGTGAAAATTAGTTTTCATTATGGGAAATGAAAAATTCAATCTTCTTGGTATAATCTTTCTATTTGGTTCTATTTTTTGTTCTTAGAAACTGAAATTAAAAACGAAAAAAAGTAAGGGTTGGGACGCCTGGTGGGGCTCAGTTGGGTGAGCATCCAACTTCAGCACAGCTCATGATCCCGCAGTTTGTGAGTTCCAGCCCCACGTTGGGGTCTGTGCTGATGGCTCAGAGCCTGGAGCCTCCTTCAGATTCTGTGTCTCCCTCTTTCTCTGTCCACACTCTCGCTGGTGGTCAGTCTCTCTCTCCCTCAAAAATAAATGTTAAAAAAAAGTTTTTTTTTAAGGTGAGAACAAAAAAAAATAAAATTATTTAATTCAATATTCGATAAAGCTATTAATAGGCAGAAATCATTTTAATTTTTAACAAGGACCAGTTGTACATAACATCTTAACATAAGAAATGAAGAATGGCCATTTCAGGCATAAATCAGAAGTGCTAATAGATGCAATTGATAACAAGGAGATATTTTGACATTTATCAAATCACATTACAGAGGTAACAAGACAACTTTAATAATAAGGTGGTGACAGAGATATTCACAAAACATATATTCTAGATAGCCATTACAACTTGGTCCATGATTGTCTCAGAGGACCCATGTCCAGAAAATATGAACACTTTTGCACATAAAGAAGTGAGGAAATCATCCATTTTCAGATAGAGACAACATTTAGGGCAATGAATAGCATCTGGAAAGAAAAGATGGAAATGAAGGATAACATATACAAGTTTACAGTTCAACTTGAGCAAGTGTCATTTATTACAATTAAGTTTTAATTGAAAAAAACAATAAAAAATTAGTATCTACAGTAGTTACAGGAGATATTAGAAGCATGGATTCAAAAGATAAATTGACATTTTAAGAGCCATAGTAAAATAGTCAATGGTCATGATTATAAAGAAAAATAAAAATGTAAGTTGTGAAACACTGGACAATGACTAATTAATTCTCTAGTCAACTGAGCATACTGTCTAAAAACTAGTATAGGACTCAACCTTCAACGAAGTTGCCAGTGGCCCAACAAGTCAGCAACTAAAACAAAGGAATATGTCAGGATGACAAACACCTTCAACCATTTTTTTTTCCCCCTAGAAACTTTGCCTAGGGTTTAAGACAAAACATGAACATGGTATGTTTGGGCCTAGACATTAGTTCTAGCCTACTACTCAGTTGTTTAGTTCTAGCATACTAGTCAGTTGTTTATTAGATGATAAATGTCAGTTCAAGAGAATGCTATAGCTTCTTCACAAAAGTAAAAATGCCAATGATTTTCAAAATGCTGTCACCATAAATCAGAGTAACTCATTCTACATCAGGATCCAGTCCATACACACACACCTTTGAAAAACAGTATTACTAAGCAATTCCTAACCTTACTACATGTGATAATCTCTGATACTTTTTATTCTCTCTTATTCTAGTCTATTTCTTTTTTATTATTGTTTAAGTTTCTTTATTTTGAGACAAAGAGCACAACTGGGGGAGGAACAGAGAGAAAGGGAGAGAGAGAGAATCCTAAGGAGCTTCTGCACTGTCAGTGCAGAGCCCAATGTAGGGCTTGAAGTCATGAACTATATGTGAGATCGTGACCTGAGCTGAAATCAAGAGTTGAACACTCAACTGACTGAGCCATCCAGGAGCCCCTATTCTAGTCTATTTCTTTGAAAATAATGCTAGTTTTGATAGACTCATGGTTTGACACCTGCATGTTGAAAAATTCTGGTCTAAAGAGGAATATTGGAATATATAATTGATTTAGATCTTATTAGTCATAAGCCTTGAACACTAAATAAAACCTCTTTAAACCTACACTTTTCCCTGTGAACTGTAACCTGTCCAAAAGAGGTATGCCCTCCTGTTACAGCGATGTCATAACATTGTATGGTTGGCTGAATTAGGAAGAGTAGGAAGTGGGGACAGCAGCTATGGGGCACCTTCAGGTCATGATCTCATGGTTCCCTCTTTGTGCCCCTCCCCTGCTTGTGCTCTCCCAATAAATTAATTAATTAAGTAAGTAAGTAATAATTTCTAAATTTAATTATATAGGGAGAGTTTAAAAATTATCTTCTTCTAAGTTTAAATATGAGTATCTAAATCATATCTTTAAATTGGTTTTATGTGAATAACTTTTATAAGAAATACCCATCTTCCAAATTATTGTCACTTCAAAACTAATTTAGACAATATCAGTTTCCAAACAATATTTTTAAGGCTAAAAAATAGATCCTTTTTAAAATATCTATTAGACTCAGTAATTAAATGAACATTGATATTCATGGCCAAAAATAGATAAGTTCATTCTCAGGACATCTCCCTTATGTTAACTATATCATTCCAGAAATGCCTAAGTATCTTGAGTAAAAAAACAAAAAAACAAAAAAACAAAAAAACAACAGTTTACCTTGTTGTCTAAGGTATCCTGCCCCAGTTCCATTTTAGGATAAATGGCTCTAACACAGGCATTACAAGTCCAAAGCCTTTTGAATTTCTGTGAATAGTTTGAATATTTGGCTAGTATCTGGTTACCTATGGCTTATTCCTCCACTTTGATGGATGGACTTTTATTGTTAATTCATGTTTATTGTTACTAATGTCAAATTTTTTTGCAACACAAGTAAAATAAGGAGTCACATGGAGCCTTTTCGGTTCAGTGATAGAGAGCATTCCTTTATAAGGTATCCAAGGTTTTCAAGAACAGCTTAACCAGCAAAATATTTCAGTATTCTATGTGAAAGAATTTCTGCCTGTTTAAAGAAATTGCTTCCACTTCTCATATTTAGTAAAACGACTGTACCATGTATATTTAATCTTGTGGTATATGAGTACAGGTTTTTAAATAAGGATATTTTTTAAATAAAGATATTGAAAAGTTGCTGAAATTTAGAAAATTGAAAAAAATTGAAAGAAATTGAAGAAATCAGAAAAGATTGAGATACTATTTTAAAATATGAACAAACAGATGTATTGACTTTTACATGCTATAAACCTTTTCAGAAGAAATTTGAATACCTGTAAATTTTCAAATAAATGTAAGTTATTTGTGGCAATTAAATATATAATTTTTATGTTCATTATTTTCTTACAATAGGAGAAACATTTGTGAGGTAGCAGACTCCAGGTACATATTGAATTAAATTACTCAGCTGAAATTCCAGGGAACAGTTTAGGAAATAGTGTGCTAATATACTTTTTTTTTTTTTTTTAAGTTGAGTTCATTTTTATGGAGAGAACTTTTAAGAAAATGAAGTAACTTTAGTTCATCCACATTGGAATTCATACACAACTCCAACTAGTTAATGATTTTATGTTTTCCAAATACCACTAACATTGTTTTCTGGGCTTACAGGGCTAAATGTAGCTACTACATGGAGTTTTATTCCTACTTTTTCTAAAACAACTTTTACCAATTAGAAGTAAAATTTTACCTCCCTTTGGAACAGTAGAATTAGGACATAGTTTAACTGAGTTTCACATTGCCTCTGCTCAGATAATTAAGTCTTCCTTTTGAAAGTTGGCCAAGAGTGGGGCACCTGGGTGACTCAGTCAGTTAAGTGTCTGACTCTTGGTTTCTGTCAGGTCATGATCTCATGGTTCCTAAGTTGGAGCCCCGCATCAGGCTTCACGATGGGTGTGGATCCTGCTTGGGATTCTTTCTCTCCCTCTCCCTCTGCCCCTCTCCTGCTTGTGCTCTCTCAGAAAATAAATAAATAAATAAATAAATAAATAAATAAATAAATAAATAAAGTTAGATAAGTGAAATTATACAGTATATAACCTGTTGGAATTGGCTTTTTACATTCAGCATACTTAATGGCTCATTCTTTTTACTTCTGAGTAGTAGAACATGGTGTGGATTTAACATAATTTATTTAACCATTCACCTGTCAAGGACATTGGATTGCTTTTGGCTATTACAGATAAAGCTGTGTGTTCTTACATTTCACTTTATCTAGGTTAAGTGCCTGAGAGTACAATTACTGGACTCTATGGTAATTGCATTTTTAGTTTTAAGAAACTACTGTACTGTTTTTCACAGAGGTTGTACTATTTTGCATTCCTACCAGCAATGTATGAGTGGTCTGATTTCTTCACATCATCACTAGCATTAGGTACTGTCACAATTTATTTTTTACTTTAGTGATTTTACTTGTTCTTGTAGGTGTATAGTGAAATCTCATTATGGCTTTAATTTGCATTTCCCTAATAGTCAATGTGTTAAATATATTCCCATTTGCATGTGTGCCATTTATAGGCCTCATTCAGTGAAATATGTTCAGATTTTTTACTGTTTTCTAATTGGATTGTCTGATTTTTCACTGTCAAGTTTCAAGATTTCTTTATATATTCCAGATATGTGGTTTGTAATAATTTTCTTTTTTTTAATTTTTTTTATAGTTTATTTGCTTTTGAGAGAGAGAGCAAGCATGAGTGGGGGAGGGGCAGAGAGAGAGGGAGATACAGAATCCGAAGAAGGCTCCAGGCTCTGAGCTGTCAGCACAGAGCCCAATGTGGGGCTCAAACCCACAAACCGTGAGATCATGACCTGAGCTGAAGTTGGATACTTAACTGACTGAGCCACCCAGACACCCCAAGTTTGTAATAATTTTCTCCCAGTCTTTTTATCCTCTCAGCAAGGTCTTTCTCAGAACAAAAATTTAAACTATTGATGAGGTCCAATTTATCAAATTATACTTTTCGTGTCAGGTCTAGAATTCGGCCTACACATTGATCCTGAAGATTTTCTCCTGTGTGTGTGTGTGCGTGTGTGTGTGTGTGTGTGAGTGCATGTGTGTGTGTGTTTTAATTAACAGGTTTTATAATTTGGGGTTTACTAAAATTAATGTCAGTGATCTACTGATCTAATTTTTGTGTAAGTTGTAACAAGTAAGTAGAGATTCTCTCTTCTTTTGTTTTCGTTCATGAATTTCCAGTTGCAGCAAGCATCATTTTTTGAAAAAGGATATCTATCCTCCATTAAATTGGTTTTGCATCTTTGTCATCTTTTGCATCACTTGAGCACATGTGTATAATCATTTATTAATGTCTATCTTTGTCCTATAATCCAAGCTGTACAAGATCTTCAGAGTAAACTGAACTTGGAAGTTTAAGTCCCCAGATGTTAGAGCATCTTTCTAAACACATTTGGCTTTCCAGAGATGCACATTAAAAACATTTGTGCACAGGTTCATAGTGACCAGCCTACTGGACTGCCTACTGGAACAGGAGCCAGTATATTTCAGATGAAGATAATGGAATTTGAGTTCTCTATTAGATGTTATTCAGTCAAAATGGACCAGATGTACAAAAGTATATCAATGTTATCAAGAAAACTGTTGTCTACAATTAAGAGATAAAAACAGTAAGTAGAATCCAAACCAAAATGGTACAGATATTAGAAATAGGAGAAGAAGTATTTTTGTAAATATACTCAATGAATTAATATGACTGAAATTTTATAAAGGTTGGGACAGGTAAAGGAAATTACAGTTATATAAGATTATTAAATTTATGAAATAAATTGTCAAATGACAATTGTGAAGTGGGAATTGGGAGGAGATACCATAATGCCTAATTAACAGGGAAAAATTGAATGGTTTCCCCTAAGATTAGAAATAAGACAAGAATATCCATGCTCAGCATTTCTATTCAGTTTTGTAGCTGAGGCACTGGTCAGTACAAAAAGACAAGAAAGAAGGAAGGAAGCAAGGAAGGAAGGAAGGAAGGATGAAAGGAAGAAAAAGGGAGGGAGGGAGGAAGGGAGGAAGAAAGGGAGAAAGGTAGAGAGAAAGAAGGCAGGGGGGGAGGGAGGGAAGAGGGAAGGAAGGGCTTAAAGATTGAAAACAAGAGCAAAAACTTTTCTTACACGTTGATGGCATGATTACCTTAAAGAAGATCCTAAAAAATCTACAAGAGAGAAAAGATAGAAAATATAAGTGAATTTAGCAATATCATGGAATTTATAAAATTTATAAAAACCAGTTGCATTTCTCTATATTAGCAACAACGAGCTTAAAATTAAATTAAAAATTATCTTTATAATAGCCTCCAAAACACTTATAAAAAACTACAAAAAATACGCAATGTCACTGAACTGGAAAGTACAACACATTGCTGAGAGAAACCTAAAATGTATGGAGATTGAGAAATACATCATGTTCAGAGAGCAGGAGACAATATTCTTAAGATGCTTATTCTTCCCTATTTGATCTATACAGTCAATGTAACCCAGTCACGTTACCAACAAACATTATTTTGTGGAAATTGCTAAGCTGAACTAAAATTCATATAAAAGTGTAAAAGAGATGAACAACTTTAAAAAAACTAAGCAGTTGGCGAAGTTACATTATCTGAATATAATGCTGTATTAATTGAGAAAGTCTATTAGTACAGTTACATGTACTAATCAATGGAATTCTAGAGGCTACACAATTAAACATATTTGGAGCCAATTGATTTTTAACAAAGATCAAACATAATTTAATAGAGAAAAGGTCGTTTTTTTAACACATGATATTAGAATAGCATGATGTGTCAATGAAAAACATGCAAAACCAACAAGAAAAAAAACTCAATACCTTGAACCACACACACACAAAGCCAACATGAATCATAGATGTAGATGTAAAAGCTAAAACTATAAAATATCTAAATGAAATCAGGAGAATATCTCCATGGCCTTTCAGCTGGCAAAGATTTCTTTGATAGGACACCAAAAGCATTAACAATGAAATAAAAAATATAAATATTAACAATTAGCTTTCATCAAAATTGATAAAATGGACTTTATTAACTTTAAAAAACATTTACTCTTTGAGAAGCATAGTTAAAACAAAAGGACATGCACAAAATGTGAGAAAGTATTCACAATTTATGCAGTTTGCAATAATCAATATACATGCAGATAACGAAAAGAAAGGATGGGTAGCTGTGTTAAGGACATAGGATGTACAGCTGTCATTTCTCACTTGAAATTCACAAGGGGAGGTTTTGTCTTTGTTAGGCTTAAGATAAGAATGCATCTGGGCCCAACATTTCCACTGCAATATGCATACTTAGAAAAACTCCTGAATAATAATAGCCAGAAACTGGAAACAATCCAAATGTCCACCAACAGTACAGTGGATAAACAAACATCATATTCTTAAAAGTGTTTATTATACTGTACTGAAAATCAAACAAATGCAGCTGCATATAATAACTTAGATGAGCTTTGCCAACATAGTTTTGATACAAAGATTCCAATTATATGAATTAAGACAATATATAAAAGTAAACTATATTGTTTAGACATATATCATTTGGTACTAAAATTATTTGAAAAGCAAGTACAATAAAACCTTGGATTGTGAGTAATTTGTTCTGTGTTTGGCAAGACGAGCAAACATTCTAATAAAGATTAACTTGATAAACAAGTGATGTCTTGCAATACAAGTAGTACGTGAGGCCGAATGTCACATGATCAAAACTGAGCTGATGGTTCTTGAAATTTGCTTTGGTATATGAGTGCTTTGGATTATAAGCATGTTTCCAGAATGAATTATGCTCACCAACCAAGGTTTTACTGTCTATGGTTAGCATTAAAGGTGGAATCAAGGTTATGAGGGTTTATGCATGGGAAATGACCCCTCGGTAATGTTCTATTTCTTAGGGTCATGGTTAAATTATACATTTATGTTTTATGTATTTTTTGTGTATAAGCTTATCTGTAACTATTTGGAAAAAGAGTCTAGGATTTTCCTAGCCAGAGGAATTTGACTCTTCCTCTTTAACACTCCCATTATACTCCAGTCATACAAGTAATACGTGTAGTTTTAGCTATGATTTGGATTACTTTACATTTCTGTTTTTCTCCAAGTATTTTAAGCACTAGTGAAAGGGGCCTGGATGTCAAGAGTTAAATGCAAGAAATATTTCCTGAAGTGAGCCAAATCAATAAAAGCAAATGTCTTGTAAAGAGACAGAATGGATGAAGCTGTACTTGTCATTTTGCAGATCGGAAGACGTAAGTCCAGGAGTCATTAAGTACCGGGTCAAAGTTATAGTCAAGTAATAGCACGTTTACCTCAGGACTGGATGCCAGGCATTTCGGATATGTTTCCCCCATTCCACTACTTCGTACCAACTGGAAATGGGGCAATATCCACTAGGGCAAGCTCTGATGAGTCTTACTTTTAAAACTGTAATGTACAAAAAAGTCTCATGCTCGTAGTGACTGAAGGAATCATTTAAGTGATAAACTGGCAGCTAGAAGGTCCAAATTTGCCTTCAGATGGTTTTTAATTATGCTGCCTTTTTATTTACTTATGTATTTGTTGTTGCTGGGGGTGGTAGGGAAGTGAAAGGGGGTGCATTTTGAATGACTCTGGACCAAGTTGGTACTCTAGAGGACACCAAAGTCACCACCACTGCTTGGTTTACTCTATCTGTAAGGCACATTTACACTTCCCACAGGCTTAGCATTCACAACTTCCTTTAATCCCTTTCCTTGTTAAATGAGCTAAATCCCAGACAATTAATGTGATTTAACGATGGCATAGGTTGTTTGTGCCACAGCCAGATTAAAACCCAAGTCTCTTTATTCCCAGGCCAGGGATCTTTAGGCTGCTTCACCTTGTTTATTTTTATTTTTTAATTTTTTTAATGTTTGTTTATTTTGAGAGGGACAGAGAGAGAGTGTGTGAGAGCTGGGGAGGGGCAGAGAGAGAGGGTGAGAGAGAATCCCAAGTCTGTGCCATCATCACAGAGGTTAATGTGGGGTTCAATCCCATGAACTGTGAGATCATGACCTGAGTCGAAGTTGAGAGTTGGATGCTTAACTGATAAAGCCAGCCAGACGCCACTGCTCCGCCTTTTTAAAAACTTTTAACAAAGAATTCTAAATTGTTAGAAGTGCAGATTGGAAGGTGCACCTGTGGCAAAACTGTTTTTGGTGTTTCACATTTATTTTCTGCTAGTTCACCACTTTGCTAATTACATGTAACTTGCTCTCTGATACATGATGATAAATGTTACATAATCATGCTATGGACATGTAATAAATTTTAAGTAAGTGTTATTTTTCATATATTCCATTCGTTTCTTCGGTAAATATTTAGTGAATGTGTAACTTGCAAGGTGTGGTGATAAACATTCAGAATATGGCAAATCAACTGGACAGACACGACCCCACATTATTGAAGCTTCCATACTACCAAGAGAAACATAATGATTAACTTATTTATAAATGTAATTATTTAACTATAGCAGTGCTAAATTACAAAGTGTGGCTGGAATGAGAGCATACAACAGGGAACACTTGACATAAGAAACTGGAGAGTTAGTTAGAAACGGCCTACTTGGGGGAATGACTTCTAAAAAATAGTAGAAAAGTAACAGGGAGCAGGGAAAGGTAGAGCAAAGATAGAAAGAACATTCATTCCTAAGAGGAACTCAAAAATCACCCTTGTGGCTGGAGTGTAGAAACAAAAGAAAATAATCACAAGATTTTATGTTCAGGACCTTCTAGGACATATTAAAGAGTTTGATGTTTACCCTAAGAGCGATGTAAAACCACTGCAATATTTTATGGAGACCCTCATCATCAGATGGATTATTTTGAAAGAATATAATGAACGCTGAATGGAAGAGGAGTGTAAGGGATGCCAGACTGATTTGGGGGAATTAATAAGGTTACTACAGAATACAAGATCCTAACGATGATGACTTGAAATTGGGAAATGGCAACATGGATAGAGAGAAGTAGATGAATTCCAGAGATGGTGATTTAATGGGATAGAGAGGGTGAGGACAAGAGTTGTATTGAAAATAATGACTGGTCCATGGACACCACCACAGAAAGCAGATGCCACCAATAAACAATAGATAATGGCACTTATCATTGTGGACCACCTGAATAGAAGACCTGGCTGGCGAATGTCAGAGATAGTCACACCTCTCACTGAGACCTAGAATAGTGAGAACAGTTTTGGGAAAACAAGTAAAAGCTTACAGAATAATGACTATGTTAAAAACAAGCTAAAGAGACAAATTAAATATATAACTGATTTCCCTTTACTCATTTTGCTCTGAAAATTCCAATCAAGGAGCATATTTTAAGGCTGAATAAACTATATTCCATAATAGTCTTATTTTTTAAAGGAGAATCTTTCTTTGAAAATTTCTACTTGTTTAATATTCACTTCAACTAATTAAACTAAGAGGATTTTTTTTAAAAAAGACCTAATCATTTTTGCACTAAAAATATTATGTCTATTATTCTTATGAAATTAAATAAAGCTATATGAAATGCTGTTAATCATTGATAATTTAACAATGACTTTAGAGGTCACTAGAAAAGTCATTTCTAATTAAAAATTACACATTTAAAAATTATAACTTAGGACACAAAAAGTTACAGTAACTTTCAAAATATTTTGATTTAAAAAAAGGACATCCCAGTATTATATCACTTAGAATTCCATAAAGAGTTTCTTCCCTTTATAAACATTTATTTTTCTTAAAAATTCTAGTGTATGTTCAGATAAATATAGGTTATCCCTAAAATAGCCAAGAAGCTAGCCTATAAATATTGGATAAATAAATCAAATGTGTTTTTATACTTGTTTTTTTTTTTCTCCTAATAAAATAACACCAACATAGAACTCAGTCAGACAGCCTGAGTAATGATAGTTGCACAGTCTGCGTGAACCAGTTTCCTGATTTGAAGAGAATACCTATCTTCTAAGGATATTACAATGTACAGATTCATACAAAATACTAAATGTTATTAGCCATCCAGGTGATTGAAAGGAATTATACTCACTTTACTGGCATTAGTACTAAACAATCAAAGAACCATTATTCGCACTCTAAATTATTCTCAGCAACTTTCGTAGCCATCAAGAAAACTTGTCTAGGCACCTGGGTGGATCAGTTGGTTGAGCATCCGACTCTTGATTTCAGCTTAGAATCTCAGGGGTCCTGGGATTGAGCCCCATATTGGGCTTTGTGCTGACTATTCAGAGACTACTTAGGATTCTCTCTCTCCTCTCTCTGTGCTCCTCCCTCTGCTCACCTTCTCTCTCTCCCTCAAAATAAGTAAATAAACATTTAAAAAAAGTTGTTATAGGTTCAAGTTGGAGCAACAGCATGAAAATCCCTCTGATTTTTCCATGTGGGCATTGGTAGAGAAAGTAGAGTCAATAAGCTGTGACTCTAAAAAATCAACAGAAAACATGCCTTCAGAAATTTTGTCTTTTTTATTATTTACTTTTTTAAAGCTTATTTATTTAGGGGCACCTGGGTGGCCCAGTCGGTTAAGAGTCCGACTTTGGCTCAGGTCATGATCTAGCATCTATCGGTTGATGAGTTTGAGCTCCACATTGGGCTCTCTGTTGTCAGTGCAGAGCCCCCTCTGATCCTCTGTCTCCCTCTCTCTCTGTTCCTCCTCCACGTTCTCTCTCTCTCTCTCTCTTTCTCTCCCTCTCAAAAATAAATAAACATTAAAAAAAAATTAAGGGGCACCTGGGTGGCTCAGTAGGTTAAGTGTCTGACTTCAGCTTAGGTCATGATCTCACGGTTCATGAGTTCAATCCCCAAGCTGTGCTCTGTGTCGACAGTTCAGAGCCTGCTTTGGCTTCTGTGTCATCCTCTCTCTCTCTGCCCTTATCCTGCTTGTATGCTCTCTCTCTCTCTCTCTCTCTCTCTCTCTCAAAAATAAATGAACATTAAAAAATTTTTTTGAAGCATATACAGTTTATTTATTTATTTTGAGAGAGAGAGAGAGCGCACATGCAGGCAGTGGAGGGGCAGCAAGAGGGAAAGAGAATCCCAAGCAGGCTCTGTGCTGAATTACGTTAATACCTAGAGTATTTTTTCTATAAAAATGGCCTCTTAAAATTTATATGTTTTAATTCTGATAACAATCCCAACAGTTCACCATTTTATTTTTAAATATTTCCATGATTGGAGATGGGAAGGAATGTTAAGCCTACTTGCTATTTAAATGTCAAAGAAAGTTTTACCTATTAACAATTCAAGGTAACTGGAAAGCAGAGGACCAAGAAATTCTGGAATATGAAGAAAACAGGAGAAAATGCATATTTTAGTTAATAAGTTGTCTGCATATATATTCTAATTAGGAGTCTTTGTTACAACTTTTCCAATGCTGAAGGTTTCATTGGCTTTTATTTCTGACTGTTGGGTAAATAAATACTTGAGCAAAATATATGATGGTAGAAACCTCTCTGATATCTTATTTGTATTTATTTTATAGCAGACATTCATATTTTGAAAAATACAAAAATCCATACTGGTTTTGTTAACTGAAATATCCACACAGGGACTAGCACAGTGCTTCCTGACTAATTACATGTATTTTCTTACAGCAAGCTGCTCACTAAAGGAGTGGGGTGTGTCACTGAAGGATATTATTGAGGGGTAGAGTCTTCTGACCAGCATCCCCTCCATAAAAATCATTGCTCCAATTTCCCGTGACTTAATGTCTGTCAGAAGTTCCTGCTGGTCATTTTAGCCATTTGGTCATGAGAATGCCCTCTTCTCTCTGTTACCACCCTAACAGCCCAGTCCAAACCACTATCAACTCTCATCCTGGTGACTGTAAGTCTCTACCAGGTCCCCAGTTTTCTACTCATGCCCCCTACAATTTATTCTTCACACAACAGCTAGAAGCATGTTTTAAAAACATAAGTTAAATGAGGTCACTCCCCTTTTTCCACCCTCTAGTGACTTCTAGTTGTATGTGGAATAAAATCTCTTGCCCTCTGAGGTCCTGCAAAATGTGGCCCTGCCGGCACCTCTGAATGAAAGTCACCCCTGCCATTTTTGTCCAACCTCTAGGCTCACAAGCATCTTTTCTGTTCCTGGGAAGCCTGGGCTCCTTCCTACTACCTCCCTTTCCAGCAAGCTCATTTTGTTCTGAGGGCTTGTACATTTGTTCATTGCTCTACCTGGGTACATTTCCCCAGTCCTCATGCCTCCCTCAATGAAACTCTGGACTAGCTTTGTTTGTAGAATTACCAATTTATCTCAGTCATTTATTCTCATAGTGATGGGTACACTGCATGGGCTAGACTTGGTGGGCAGCAATCTGAAAACAGTTTCTTTTGCCCACTACTGCTCTCCAAACCAGGCAGGACAGTTCCCAGTGATGTGGTTCTAGTGATGGAACAAAATGGAAACAGCCTGGTTCCATGGATCAAAACATGGAGGACACTATCCATCAATCAGAAACAAATGCACTAGACTGCTAAAATTATCACAAATTTTTATTCTGTTAAGCTATTGAAAATCTAGTTTGTTATAGCGGCTATAAATACCCTAAATAATATATTAAGTGAGTCCTAAATAAATGGCATAGCAATGCCTTTCATAACAGACAGAATTATTTATAGGGCTTAGTTTTGTGACTTTATTGGCAAAACCAGGACAACAGAACAAGTTCTATGAAGTAGCTCGTTTCAGTCGTTTGTTTTCCAACTTTGCTAGAATGTTAGCTCCATGAAAATACAGGCCTAATTTATATTGTTTATTCTGTTCCTCAGCATCTAGAACACTGCCAGAGATATCAGAGATCCTCCATAAATATTTGTTAGACAATACCTAGGTGGCTCAGTCAGTTGAGTGTCCGACTCTTAATTTCAGCTCATGTCATGATCTCCCAGTTTGTGAGATCGAGCCCCACATTGGATTCTGAGCTGAGAGTGGAGCCTGCTTGGGATTCTCTCCTTCTCTCTCTGTTCCTCCCCTGGTCACACATGTACTCTCTCTCTCGCTCACTCTCGAAATAAATAAACACTTTAAATAAATAAATAAACAAACAAACAAATAAATAAATAATTCTTAGGATAAAATGTGCAATTTATAAGAGGCTTTAGTTTTTGTATATAAATCTAACTATGGGTAGGCCTGATATTCTGGATAATTACAACTTTTAACTAAATAATAAAACAACCGTGTAGCTAGTAAGCTGACTCAGGAGGAGTTTAAAAATCTCAAGTTAACCCAGGTTGCCTCCTGCTTGAAAGTTTTGGGATAAGGTCAGCTGCCTCAGGTGAAGCAAGACAGTGGATTAACTTTATTACTCGGTTGCAGGTTCACACCTTCTCCAAGCAAGAACAGTTTAATCCATTAAATATTATTTGAGCCGAAAACCTCATCACTTCCTCCTCTCACAGGATCAGAGTAAATAAAGATTATGTTTTTGTCTATACAGAGCTTAACTTAGTCAATGGCAATTCAATATACACTAGCGGAAAATATTTTTCACTGTATCATTTCTCAGAAGATAATCACGAGTTCACTCCAAAAGGATTATTTCTGAGATCCAAAATACACAATAATATTAATTTAAGTAAGACACATAATTGTGGAAATCTTCTATTTTGATCTTATTCAATTTGAAAACCTTACCAAGTCAATAAACAGACTGTACCAAAGGGTATTTTATAAAGTATCATGTAATTTGGAAGAAATAACTATAATCTGTCTCAATGTCAGTGCCAGCAGTTCAGAACTCAGAGGAATCAGGTTTATAATTGTAAATTAGAAACATCATTGTCATTTCCCTGCCACTGCCATCTGCATGTCACTGCCATCTGCACCTACAGAAGTCATGTCTCACACCCACATCTCCAGTCCTCTGCCATCCAACCTAAGACACGCAGAGGTACAATCAAGGTGGGTTGCTAACACCAGATTGGGGTGATGTGGGGGGGGGACGATGCATTGACAGGCACTGAGGAGTTGTGAAAGAGCCAGAAACTCCTGTAGAGTCTATAGGTTTGTTCGTGTTTATTCAGGCATTTCCCTGTAACCTTGGGGACAGGGAGGAGGGGAGGGGAGGAAGCAGGGAGGGAAGGTAATAAAAAGCAGTGACAAATAGAAACATACCTAATTACAGGGACTGATCACTAGGAAGTACCTTCTGGCTTAGCTGTTTCACACAGAGAACTGCTGAGACAGAAATATCTTAAAATGGTCATTAACTCCCCCTTTACAAAATTCCCAAAGTGGAATGTGGGTTTTAAAAAAGCCTACTTTATCACGGGACACCTGAGTGGCACAGTCGGTTAAGTGGCCAACACTTGATTTCAGCTCAGGTCGTGATCTCAAGGTTTGTAAGTTTGAGCCCCACATCAGGCTCTGTGCTGACAATGCAGAGCCTGCTTAGGATTCTCTCTCTCCCTCTCTGTCTCTGCCCCTCCACTGCTCGCTGTCTCTCTCTCTCTCGTATTAAATAAACTTTTTTAAAAAGCCTCTTATCACTGCATAAATAGTAATGTCTAGTTTCCCTCATCAAGTGTGGTAGGATAATAATTTGTCATATTAACCCAGACCTCCTTTCTCCTATAGCCCAGTGCCCTCTGCTGCATCCCAAACTCTCCCTCTTTCTCACTGTCACACACACACACACACACACACACACACACACACACACACACACACAAATTTCAAATTGCAGTCAAAGTTTTCTAAGCCCATTGTCCTGGGCAGCTTTGTTACAGCCTGAATTAAAGAAAACTCTTCCAACATAACTTTTGGTCATAGATGTTGTTTTATTTTGCATTGATTCTAATGTTCTGAGATAAACTTTGGTTTTAGAAGGTCCTATCCAGTTTTTATACTCAGTACAGAAGAAATTAAGTTTTCCTCAACTGGGGAGAGTGAAAAAGAGAAAATGTGCTTTTTCTGAGACTTAAACTGTCTCGTGAAGAAAAGACCTTCATGACCTTTTTCAGAGGCGTATGGGAAGCTTTGGGGATGCTCTCCGGAGCCTCTGTAGAACCATTTGAAATCAATGGGGAGACCCCAAGCCGTTCTCTAAGATGAAAGGTCTGGGGGCCCTGGGTGGCTCAGTCAGTTAAGCATCTGAATTCAGCTCAGGTCATGATCTCATGGCTCATGAGTTCGAGCCCTGCATTGGGCTCTGTGCTGACAGCTCAGAGCCTGGAGCCAGCTTCAGATGCTGTGTCTCCCTCTCTCTCTGCCCCTCTTCCACTCCCACTCTTTCTCTCTCTCAAAAATAAATAAAAACATTTTTAAATTTTTTTAAAGAAAAAAGATAAATTTAAAAATAAAAAATAAGAAGAAGAAAGAGTTGGATAGCTATGCTAAGGGAAGTACAGTGTGCCATTTCGAATCCGGAAACACTTGGGATGAGAGAACCAAAGGCCAATAGGACACTGTCTCACACTTTTATTCCTTTATATCTGTTCTCTTCCTTCTCTATTCCTTCTCCCTCTCTAATCCTCCTCAACTTTATTCTTTCTAAAATGAGCTCAGCTTCCATCCTAGGGTGGAGACCATGGTGGTCAACAGATCCAACATTTTACATCCATGGGCAAAGAGGAACCACTTTTTTTCTCAATATCCAGTGTTGCAAATTCCAGGAAAGGATGCTTATTGACTTAGCTTTGGTCCCATGTCCACCACTAAAAATAATAGGGAAGGATGAGGAAATGTAAAGGAAAAAATATGATAACAAAATAAGGAAGACACATTGTACTGACAAAACAAAATTATCTGCAATACAGAGAATAACACATATTTTAGACATTTAAGGACTGTATAATGATGGGAAGCAGAATGGCAGATAACCTACTACCCAAATACTGTTATGAATCGACAGCATCAAAGACTCGAGTTCTTTCCAATTTTCTGTCCTTCTGTCCTCAGCATGTTGACTACTTCCTGTGGTCTCAGAAGGGCTATAGCAGCGCCAGACACCAGGATCTCACTTGTCATCCACAGGCCAGAAGACAGGGTGATCTTTCAGTGTTATACCCCATGCCCATTATGAAAATAATCAGCTACAAGGGGAATAAAATTAACATTTGGATGACAATAATCTAAATTCACCCCAGAGTGCTTAAATATATGATACCAGAAGCAAATCAAGTTTCTGTTAGCAAGAAAGGATGAATGAGATTGGCTGTGGAGTGGGGAGATAGGTGGGAGTGTTAGGGTAGAATAATGGGGATTAGGAGATTGATCACCAGAGTATTTGCATGTTCCCAACAGTAGCCTGAAAAAGTTTTTCCAACTTGAGAACCAAATAGTTTTTGTAGTAACCTTATTAGTAAGTAGTTCCACTATGGAAAGCAATAGAAAACCAAGGAAAGCTGTGGGGATAGGGATCCTATGGACAATCTTCAGACAATGGTGACCATAGACTGAGAAACTGCTCATCAGTAAACATATCTTGTTTTCTCCAAGTACATTTGTCAATTGAATGATATTAGCTGTGGATCATTTAAAGAATGTTTCCCCCACTGGGATTACCGGCCTTTAGATCAACTCAGTGAATTTCTGGATATTCTTCCAATAAATCCTTGTTGCCTTAATTTAATTTGATAGAGTTTGTTTACATTATTCTTAACCAAGAACTCTGATTGGAATGTTTGTAGTTTGTTTTTGTTTTTTGTTTTTTTTTCAAGGCCAGTCTGCCCCATTAATTCAGAGTTGCAACTATACTCAAATTATCAGACCCACTGAAAAGAAATGGAAAAGGAGAGTCTCTTCAGTAAATAGTGTTGGAAAATCTGAACAGTCACATGCAAAAAATGAAGTTGGACTGTCTTACACTATAGACAAAAATTAACTCAAAATGGATTAAAGACTTGGAACATTAGATCTGAAACCATAAGCTTTCTTAAAAAAAAAAAAAAACATAGGTGGTAAACTCCTTGACATAGGTCTTAACAATGATTTTTTTAAATCTGACACCAAAAACAAAAGCAACAAAAGCAAAAAGAAACAAGTGGTACTACATCAAAATAAAGCTTCTGCACAGCAAAGAAACCCTTCAACAAAATGAATAGGCAGTCTACAGAATGGGAGAAAATATTTGCAAACCATATATAAGGAGTTAATATCGAAAATATAGAAGGAACTCATGCAAATCAATAGCAACAAAACAATCTGATTAAAAATGGGCAAAGGACTTTAACAGACAGACATCACTAATCATCATGAAAATGCAAATCAAAAGCACAAAGTATCACCTCATACCTGGTAGGATGGCAATTATCAAAAAGTCAAAATAAGCATTGACCAAGCTGTGTAGAAAAGGGAGCCCTTGTGAACTTTTGGTGGTACAATAAATTGGTATAATCATGGAAAACAGTGTGTAGTTTCCTCAAAAAATTAAAAATGGAAATACTGTATCATACAGGAATCTCAGTTCTGAAGATATATTCAAAGGAAATGAAATCACTATGTTGAAGTGCTATCTGCACCCCATGTTCATTGTAGCATTATTCACAGTAGATAAGATGTAGAAACAACCTTAGGGCCTGTCAACAGATGAGTGAATTTAAAAATGTGATACACACACACACACACACACACACACACACATATAGAGGAATATTATTCAGACTTAAAAAAGAGGAATATCTTACCATTACCATTCATTACAACATAGATGAACCTAGAGGGCATTTTGCTAAGTGAAACAAGCCAGACACAGAGAGCAGCAAATACATAATCTCACTTATAGGCAAAATCTCAACAACAACAAAAAAGTGAATCTCAAAAAAGAGAGTCAAACTCATAGAAACAGAGAGTAGTTTGAATTTTTCAACAAAAATTTATGTTCTAGATCACATAGTGAGGAACACTTTACATAATAATCTCTGAGCACCTTTCTGACTATTTTCTCCCAACAAAGTCCATAGAGTAAAATCACTCGTTCAAAGGGATTTAGGAATTTTAAGATCTTGAAACCCATTGGAAGACAATAACTAAAATTTTAAACAAAAGAGAAATGGCAAGTAAATTGTTATTAATACTATATACATGTATACATGTAAATCATATGCATGATTATATGCATGTGAACATATCCCAGTTACAGATTTTTTTTTACATAAGCGTATCTTATATCTGTATCAATGTTGCTGTGGCGGTAGAGAAGAGAGTCTGATCCTGGAGTCACAACTTTAACAGAGCTATGTTTCTACCACATATTAATAATGTAATCTTGGTAAATTATTTGACCCGTCTGACACGTTTCTATTATTGAGCTGAGTTATCTTCTTTACCTTTGAGTGTATGTGGCCCACTCCCATGCAAAAATCAGGGAGTTTTTCATGGAGCTAATAATATTATCCAGGGATCTCAGTTTTCATAATGGAATGTCAACTCTACACCTGGCATAAAATTCTTATAAGACAGAAGTTCCTATCAGGAAGTATAATCTCAAATTGTCTGCTATTCAGCTCCCATCAAGAGCTTGATACAGGAAAGTAAAACTTTGAGAACTTTATCTAAATATGTATTACTTTTCAACTGCATATATTTTATGAAAAAAATAGAAAGTATTATCATTCATTGATAATAGCATGCTTTAATACTGTTGATAATATGTATTGCTAGAATTATTAAACATAAAATAATGTTGTTCCCAGGGAAGTTTTTAACAAAATCCACACCCTATAGCTCTGTTTTACTCCTACCTACTACCCAAGGTTATTGATAATATGCTAATATGTAAGAAAGATTAGTAGGAACCAGAATATTTTTTCTAACAATCAAAAACTTTCTTCTACTAATGAAGAATTTGATGACCCATTATTTCTAATAACTATATAATTGATTCGGTTTTCTTCTTTGATTGTTAGAAATATCAACACAAATTTGAAATTTATAACAACTAAGTTTTACCCTTAGGTTTGGTGTATATTCCAAGAACGTATTGCTGTAAAACAAAGCACCCAAAAACTTAGTGGCTTAAACATTATTTTTCAATATTTTATGGATTAATTTAGAATTGCTCATGCTCTTATAGTCAGAAGGCTGGGCTGGAACTTTCAGAAGGCTCAATTTAGCTAGATATCAAAGATGGCTTTGGGGCACCTGGGTGGCTCAGTTAGTTAAGCATCTGACTTTTTCAGCTCAGGTCATGATCTCACAGTTTGTGGGTTTGAGCCCCACGTCAGGCTATGACAACTGACAGCTCAGAGCCTGGAGCCTGCTTCAGATTCTGTGTCTTCCTCCCTCTCTGTCCCTCCCCCACTCATGCTTTGCCTCTCAACAATAAATAAACATTAAAAAAATTTTTTTAATTAAAAAAGAAGATGGCTTCTTCACTGACATATCTGGCAACTTAGCTGGGATAGCTACCTAACTTTGGGCAAGGCAAGTGCACCTCTCTCCCTTTCCCTTCCTACATCTAGCCACCAAGCAGCTGCCCCTTGCAGTCTCTCCACATGGCTTCCTCACAATATGGCGGAACTTCTGACAGAACTGCTGGCTTCACCTGGAGCAAAGAGCCCAAGGAAACTGGGGGTAGCCCCAAGGTTTTTTCCAACTTAGCCTCACAACTCAGGCAACATCACTTCCCCTACACTTTATTGGTCCAAAGCAATTAGCTGATTCAGCCCCTATTCCAGGAAAGGGGAAGACAAAAGAACACGAATACCAGGAGGCAGGATTTATTGTGGACCACCTTTAGAGATTATTTATCACAGTACACTTAGATTTTCCTTTTTCTTATAGTAGGTTTTCTGCTTTATTACTTTTTCTATGTATTTTTATTAGAAGGTGCTTTTTAGTTTCATAGAGAAGCCAAATAACAATAGATAAATTAATGTTTGTACAAATGAAATAATACTATATAATACAGGGTATGTTATGAGAATTGCTTGAGTTAATAAATATGTGAACAATTTGTTAGTAGATTATACTAACTATATAATATATAACTAAGATTATAGTAGCTGTATAGTATATAACCATACTAACTTACTAGTAACTATGAAAATAATTTGTCATGGAATTTCTGTTTTTGTTGGAATTCTAAAGATTTTTGCTTCCAACCAATACTCCAAATGCTCCATGACTATGATAAGATAATAGAGAGACTTGAACTGAACACAGGCAAAGGGATTTATGTCACAGTAAAATTTCTGGAAACACTCTACATAGTTCTATTAAAACACAATCAGGGGCGCCTGGGTGGCTCAGTTGGTTAAGCATCCAACTTCAGCTCACGTCATGATCTCACAGTTTGTAAGTTTGAGCCCCGTGTCAGGCTATGTGCGGAAAGCTTAGAGCCTGGAGCGTGCTTCAGATTCTGTGTCTCCTTCTCTCTCTGTCCCTCCCCCACTTGCACTCTCTTTCTCAAAAATAAATAAATAAACATTTAAAAATAAAATAAAATAACATAAAATCAGCTTGGGGTTCCTGGGTGGCTCAGCCGATTTAAGTGTTCGATTCTTGATCTCAGCTCAACGTCATGATCTTATGTTTTGTGGAACCATGATATCGAGCCCCAACTGCTTGCCATCCTCTCTTTCCCTCTCTCTCTGCCCCTCCTGCACTCTCTCTCTCTCAAAAATAAATAGATCAACTTTCAAAGAATACAATAAGCTAAACCCATATATTTGTTTCTTAGAAATAACTCCTGGGACACCTGGGTGGCTCAATTGGGACTTTGGCTCAGGTCATATTCTTGCAGTTCATGAGTTTGAGCTCCATGTCAGGCTCTGTGCTGACAGCTCAGAGCCTGGAGCCTGCTTCGGATTCTGTGTCTCCTTCTCTTTCTGTCCCTCCCCTGCTCACACTCGGTCTCTCAAAAATAAATAAACGTTAAAAAAATTTTAATAAAAAAAAAGAAATAACTCCTATTTTATATAACAGTGCCCATGTCTATATTTCCGTTCCATAGTTACAATTCGATGAAGAGTGAGAGTGAACTTAATAATCTCCAAGGTTTCTTTTATGACTATGATTCTAAGATTCTCCTCTAAAGATTGGATTCTCCATTCCCACTGTGGCCCAATGCATAAAGTGTCACCAAAGAATTCTCACTGAGGTCTCTTCCACTGAATTTCTCTGTCCCCTCCTATCATCCAATTTTGCCACATGGTGTAGTAAGGACTTTACCTTGGTATCATTTTAATCATTTCCCTTAAAATGACTCCAGGTGTTCCTGTTGCCAGAAACCCTTCCTTTAACCAAAGGGCCTTTTATTCTGCTTGATTTTGGACCATCCAAATCTTGGCTGTATGCGGAAAGCCAGTGCAACCCTCACAAAAATTGTGCTCTCTCTGGCCTATGTATCATTAAATATTCCATTTAATCTGCCCAGAATGTCATCCCCACTTTGCAGTGTCAAATCTTCGGCCTCACTCATTAAAAACCTTCCCAAGGCCAATGATCCTAATTACACAATGAAACCTCTTTATCTAGCCTTCTTACCAGTCTAAACACTTAGGCACTTAATGGGAACGTCTGTAATTGGCTTTGTAAATGTTTTCCACATATGCATAATTTTTTTAGCTCTTTTTTTTCTCTCATTAAATCAAACAACTGACTTCAGGAAAGTTGTCTTTTAATTCCCTGGAAACTCTTCACCGCATCCCGCCAAGGGGTCAGCACTTAGTAGATAGCCAACAAATATGTTGACTAAGAAAATCAGCACTAGACCTTGGTAAACTATTGCTTCCTGTGATTCAATTTTTTGCAGCTTACAGAAAAGGATATTAGGAAGGTAATTTACCATTAAAGAAGTGTTTTGAAATCCTTGAACAGAGAATACTCTTCAACAATTGCATGAAATACTGCCGCAATTACAATGATTTCTGGATGTCACTCTGCTACAAATCTGCTACCCAGGAACAAAAGAAATTGCCACTTGAAGAAAACAGGTTAACAAAGTGCAAGGCCAAGGCACCACCTATTCCACCTGACATCAAATGGTGCACTTTGCTTTAATCTCCTGATACTAGAAAAAATAATTTTAAGGTAACTTTGGCTAAAGAAAAGCTGAAAAAATGAAAAGACTCTCTACAAGGAACAGCCTGGTACAGCCTAACTTTTCTAGTTAACCTGATGGAATTAGGTTCTACAAGATGGACTCTACTGTAAATCAATTTAAATAAATGGTCATTTAACACTATAAAAGTATGTAAAATTTTTGAAGTACTAGCTAGGAAAACATTCTAATCTAATGACAAGGATATTTTTAGGAGATTTCAATATTAAATGCTCATAACTTAAAATCGAATAAATGATACAATGAATACATTTGAATAAGAAAGCCTTTGAGTCTTGAAAGAGTTCATGAAGAATACTTTAGCAAATTAGTGTGATGGTTTAGTAATCAAAATAAAGTTTGACATTTCTTGAAAAAGCTCTTGATTTGCATTATTAAAACAATTCTAACGAAATTTAATGCAAAATATATCAGGATGGTACCAATGAATCGCTCTTATTATCAAATTGCCGGTTTTTTTTCTTTTTGTAATGTTCCACACCTTTCATTCTTCCCCTGATTAACCCCTTCTCATCTATCAGATCTGAGCCTAATTGTCCCTCTCTCAAAATGGCATTTTTGTTAGCCCCCAAATATGACTATTTTTTCCCTGATATTCTCACCCATGGAATCTTTGTATTTTCTTTCAAAAAACTTTTCATAATGTAACTCTGTTTTATTTTATAGATTTATCTTGTGTTTAGTTCCTTAATGAATTCCCCCTCTCCGACCAACTCAACCTTTAATATGCATGAAAGTAAAACATCTGTCTCTTTTAATTTTTTTTAATGGTCATTTATTTTTGCAAGAGAGAGAGAGATGGAGCACGAGCAGTGGAGAGGCAGAGAGAGAGGGAGGCACAGACTCTGAAGCAGGCTCCAGGCTCTGAGCTGTCAGCACAGAGCCTGACACGGGGCTTGAACTCATGAACCATGAGATCATGACCTGAGCTGAAGTCGGACACTTAACCAACTAAACCCCCCAGACAGCCCTCCTTTTTAATTTTTTTATATTCAGCACCTGGCACAGAACCCAACACTTAGTATGTGATCAATAAATACTTGTTAAATAAGCAAAAGATTAAAAAGTGGTAATGCCTCATCATGTTATTTGATATTACCAGAACACGGATTCATTTTGATAGACAAAAATGTGTAATTTGAATGCATGTTTCTGACTCACAGAGGATTATTTGGACCTACGACACTCTCCAGTGACTGGTATCCATTAGATGGGCTGCCTGTTTTACTTTCCCTTCTCATTCTGTTGAAGCCCATCATAAACTGGATTATAGGATGGCACTTTTAACTATGGATTATTTATATAAACATTTAGGAGTTTAGGTTTATCAAAAAAAAACTTTTCCTCTGGGACCAAGTAGTGCAATATTCTGACTATTTTCCACCCTTCTCCTTAAGTACCCCTGCAAAAATAGTAAAGATGAATATCAAGGTTGAATAAAACCCCTGCAGTACCATTTAGACATTATATCTAGTGGTTTGCACTTTTGCCAGTGGCCCACAGAGCAGCTGATGTGTCAATTCCAGAGTTAAGTAATCAAGGATATCCCGGAAAACTTCAACATCACACAACTCTGTTCTCTCAATCCAGTATATATCAGTACAGTCCAACCTTTCACATTCAGCCTCTGTTATTTTTTTTTTTTATTCCCTCCTCTGATATCTCACCTTCCTAGTGGAGGACAAAACAAGCATGAGACATAATTACATATATTTTCTAGTTTCCTTTCTTGTCTCTTTATTTTTCCTATTTATTTTATAGCCTTTTTATTTAGAATCCTGTGGAAACAAAACATTTGCAGAAAATGGCTAAGATTTACCATATATAAATACACACATTGATGTGTAACCTGTAGAAGACAGTTCTTTATTTTTTTAAGTTTATTTATTTTGGGTGGGGGAGGAGCAGAGTGACAGAGAGAGAGAGAGAGAGAATCCTAAGCAGGCACTGCACTGCCAGACTTCGCCTGACGAGTGGCTCTAACTCACGAATCATGAGATCATGACCAGAGCTGAAATCAAGAGTGAGAGGCTTAAGGGACTGAGTCACCCAGTCACCCCCTAAAGACAGTTCTTTAAAATCATCAGAATTGGGCACCTGGGTGGCTCAGATGTTAAGCATCTGACTTCAGCTCAGGTCAAGATCTCACAGTTCATGAGTTCAAGTCCCACAATGAGCGACATGAGCTCTGCTTCAGATAAAAACATGAGCCCTGGGTGATCCCCTCTTCTCTCCCTCTCTCTCTCTCTGCCCCTCAATCACTTGCACCCTCTCTGTCTCTCAAATAAAAAATAAAGTCCTCAGAATTACAGCACCTGGTTGGCTCAGTTGGTAGGGTGTATTATTTAATCTTGGGGCCACGAGTTCAAGCCCCATGTTGGGCATAGAGCTTACTTAAAAAAAAATAAGTAAAATCATCAGAATTGTACCAAAAATATAGTATAATAGAGGAAAGATTGTTCCTTATTAAGTGATGTGGGACAACTGGAATCCCTTTCATTTAATATAGCTGGTAATAATTGTAGGGGCCAAGGGCAGGCTGCCCCAAGAAGGGCCACTTTGGCATACTGATTATTTTAAGTAAACGTTTGGGACACGTGGGTGGCTCAGTCAGTTGAGTGTCTTGATCTCACTCGGTTCATGAGTTCAAGCCTCTGGAGCCTGCTTCAGATTCTGTGTCTTCCTCTCTCTCTCTACCCCTCCCTGGCTCATGCTCTCTTTCTCAAAAATAAACAAACATAAAAAAAAAAAAAAAAGAAAACTTAAAAGTTACTTAAAAGACAGCCTGTACAAGGACACTTAGACCCTCCTCTGTCTCCGAAAGCAGGAAATAAATCTCCTATGTGAAAGGGGGACTAAGAAGTAAAAATACTTATTTTTTATTATTATTATTATTATTATTATTATTATTATTATCATCAGATATTCTGTTTAGAATTATTTACTAACTGAAGCTCCCAAAGTTAAGTATCTTTGTCCTGATGATTCCTAAACAGATTGCCTCTTTGTTTAAAAAGTATAAAAACTTCCTTCTTTGCTCATTTCTTTGGGTGTCGATTTCATAATTGGGCCTCTGTGCACATGTAATAAAACTATTTTTTTTCTCTTGTTAATCTGTCTCCTGTAAATTTAATTCTTGGTCCAGATGGAAGACCCTAAAAGGTAGAAAAAGAATTTTTCCTTCCTTTCAATACTATCTTCTCAAAATAAAAGAATACAAAAACTAAAACATTTACGTATTCGACTCTAAGATAGTTTCAATTAAATTAATAAAATATATGGTTTGGCATATGTAAGGATTTCACTCAGTCATTTACAAAATACATGTTAATTCTCATTTGCTCATATTTTTATCTTAAAACTAATCAGTGCATTTACAAGATAAAATTCTTTTTTTTTTAATGTTTATTTATTTTTGAGAGAGAGACAGAGTGTGAGTTGGGGAGGAGCAGAGAGAGAGAGGGAGAGACAGAATCTGAAGCAGGCTCCAGGCTCTGAGCTGTCAGCACAGAGCCCGATGTGGGGTTTGAACTCACAAACTGTGAGATCATGACCTGAGCTGAAGTCAGACGCCCAACTGACTGAGCCACCCAGGCGCCCCAAGATAAAATTCTAATCTCTCTGTACTTACTATAGCCCTGTGCTAATACAGTAGCCCCCAGTCACATAGGTCTATTTAAATTGAATTCTAACACAAGGTACCAGGAGATAGCATCAGTTTCTCTAGCTTAAGGGTTCAGTTCTACAACACCCAGCTCCCCCGCCTCACTTCAGATGCATCTCACAAGTTCAGATTGTTGCTTGTACTTCTGACAAACTGGGTAGAAGTCAGAGGTACCCAAAACCACCTCCTTGGATTTGATTAATTTGCTAGAGTGGCTTACGGAAGTCAAAGAAACATTTTACTTACTAGATCACCAGATTATTATAAAAGGGTGTAAGTCAGGAACAGCCAGATGGAAAAGATGTACAGAGTGAGGTAGGGGGAAAGGACAGGAGGCATCCATGTCAGCTTGACACAGACATTTAATGACATTAGACTCATAGATTAATATACACATCTTTAGCCAGACCAGTTGAGATTCTGTATCTACTCCCTGGTGAGGGCACCATTCTCCCTGTGCTTTAATAAACACTTAAATTAGGGCCATATGACTCTTGTCAGAGTTCTCTGCCTTTTGAATGACATAGTTTTTTTTCTCTATTCATGTGAGCATTTTCTGTTACTTTGGTTTTCACCAGAAATACCTGGAGCACAAGCAAGGGAGGGATAGAGAGAGAGGGAGAGAGAGAGAATCCCAAGCAGGCTCTGTGCTGACGGTGTGGAGCCTGATGTGGGGCTCCAACACACAAACCCTGAGATCATGACCTGAGCCCAAACCAAGAGTCGGTTGCTTAACCCATTGAGCCACAGAGGCACCCCTAAAAAATTTCCTTGAGATCCGGTATTTAAACTAAAATGAACAACAAGTGTTTTCTTAATAAGTCAAATATAAAACGATAGTACTGATGTTTATCACCATCATGATTAATTAACATTTGTGAATATTTTATTTAAGCATATATTTTTAAAACATAGCATTTCCTTATTTATTTATTTCTTTTTTCTTTTTCTTTATTTTTTAATTTTATTTTTTCTTAATTTACATCCAAATTAGTTAGCATATAGTGCAACAATGATTTCAGGAGTAGATTCCTTAATACCCCTTACCCATTTAGCCCATCACCCCTCCCTCACCCCCTCCAGTAACCCTCTGTTTGTTTTCCATATTTATGAGTCTCTTCTGTTTTGTCCCCCTCCCTGTTTGGGTATTATTTTTGTTTCCCTTCCCTTATGTTCATCTGTTTTGTCTCTTAAAGTCCTCATATGTGTGAAGTCATATGATATTTGTCTTTCTCTGACTAACTTAGCTTAGCATAATAGAAAATAGTAGAAAATCTAATGCTTCCATAAGAATTTTGTGCAAATAAGGACACTGACATATGAGGGGAGCAGACTATGCTACCCCACAATGTGCCACTTTGGCATGTGGATTGTTTTGAGTGGAAGGCAATTAAGACCCAGCAGGCTCAGAAAAGGCTTTTTACCTCTCCCTAACTGCCTAAAGAATTTAAGTGGGGAGCCTGACGAGGAAGAGAGCTATTATCAGAGAAAGCTTTTTCTATCAGAAAGACTTAGCATGGCTTGGCAAACATTGGTCTACCAAACAGCTGCTCTTCTCATCTTCCTGTAAATTGTCTTCTTTCCCTGTGAAGCCCAGACCCCTACCCCCTTCTCCTTACCTCAGGATGGTATATAGGCCTCCACTGCCTGACTGTCTGGGAGTCTTGAGCCTTTGCAAGACACCTTATGTTTGGAACTATGTTTGTTTTTTCTTCTGTTAATCTGTCTTATGTCAATTTAATTATTAAGCCAGCCAAAGAACTTAGAAGCATAGAAGGGGACATTTTTTTCTCCTCAACACATGTTATAAAATCCTCAAAATTATTTTGGGGCAACAGGAGTTAGTCTGGAAAATAATTCCCTTTCACACTTTGACAATTAGGCTGGATCAGCACTAGAAACAATTGCAAAAATGTCTGTCTGACTGGCTGTCCCAAATCCTAACTCTGGTGGAGAATTTGACTAAACTATGAATTGGCCTAATGTCAACACATTATTTGGATGGGCAAATGACTATTAATAGTCATTATTGTGGTGTCTCTCCAATCAGATGGGGCCCACAAACATGGGACGACAATTGATTGGGTAGAAGCCTCTAGCAGAAGCCGGTGGTGCAGGAAGTGAAAGAATTCCCCTGAGGCAGAACAAAGGAGATGGAAGTTTATGCAAGGGAGCAGGCAGGACAGCCCAGGAGAGACTGTCTGCCATGATGCAGTGGCTGGGGGCTGTATTTAAAGATGGAAGGTGAGGAGGTATGGTGACTTACGGAATTTTCCCTTTTTTGGGGAACTGTGGCTGGTTGCAAGTAGCCCATTGGTTAGTTAAGGCCTCTGGATATTTTGAGGGGTGTGGGTCACCTGATATGCCTGTGTGTATTCAGTCAGGGGGTCCCTGTGGGCCCTGTCTACATTCCATTACTCAAGCCTTCTGCTTAAAAGTGGCCTCTACAATTATTATCTGCTGACTTTCCTTTTTTTTTGTGATACAACTTTCCGATGAAGAGCACTTACTCCAAAACCTCTTAGTTCTCAACCGTTCTCTTTGTTGTTTACAAAAGCCCTTCTTGGTCACAAAGCTTCCTCAGTAAAGGAGTGTGATGTGGACTTACAAAGACTTAAAAGGTGCATGAAGGCATCTAGAGGTAACTGAGACCTAAACACTTAAATATCGTGTGCAATTTGGAAGGAAAGATAACTCTGAAAGGCATATTTTAAAACCCTCATCTTCAGCCTTTATTACTAATGAATTTTCTGGTATGTGGGTTGTTATGGTGACTGAATGGCATTGGACTGGAAGGTTTTCAAGGCACTGACGAGACCACTGACTCCTGACTTCAGAGCCAAGTTTCCGAAGTTTGAATCTCGGTGTAGCCATTTCCCTGCTGTATGACACTGATCAAATCATGCATCTCCCTGTGCCTCAGTTTTCTCATCTGCAAAATGAAGATAACAGTATTACCTCAGAGGATTATTGTGAGAATGAAATGAATGACTATTTGTAAAACATTTAAAATAGAGTTTGGCAGGGGTGCCTGGGTGGCGCAGTCGGTTAAGCGTCCGACTTCAGCCAGGTCACAATCTCGCGGCCCGTGAGTTCGAGCCCTGCGTCAGGCTCTGGGCTGATGGCTCAGAGCCTGGAGCCTGTTTCCGATTCTGTGTCTCCCTCTCTCTCTGCCCCTCCCCCGTTCATGCTCTGTCTCTCTCTGTCCCAAAAATAAATGTTGAAAAAAAATTAAAAAAAAAAATAAAATAGAGTTTGGCATACAGTTAGTGCCATATATGTGCCTATTAAATAAAAATTTAATAATGGAAACAAATATATGACTACTTCCTGCTCTGAATATAACTTGAAATGGGGCAGAGCTCGATTTCATGATGCCAAAAGGCACTATGAGAACAATAAAGTATCCTAAAATTGAGTGTGCCTAATGTTCTTTGTCTTTTATTGGGTACCATAGAACATTAAAGGCTGGTGGCTGCAGAAAACCCAAGGTGGGGACTGACGAAATGATTTGGTCTTATTAAAAATGTATATTTTAGATTAGATAATATTTTTACAGAGAAAACAAATTTCATTCCTACATTTACAAGTTATCACAAAGCATAAATGCAGCCCAAATTAATGAGGTTTAGCTGAGCAGTTTAAGCTAGCAAGATCTGACACATTAAATTGAAATTATACATGGAATTAAAGCACACAGAACTCATTTGGGAAATGATTCATTCTTTTTGTGTGTGTTGCCAAGGTTCTATTTAGCACATCAAAGAAGACTTTGCCATTTATTAGCTGTGTGACTTTGGGAGAATCACTCAGATTATCTAAACTCTTTTCCTCATTAGTAAAATGGAGTTGACAACACTCCACAATCTGTCCCCCACCCCGTGGGAATATAAAACAGTTTTGTAGGGACGCCTGGGTGGCTCAGTCGGTTAAGGGTCTGACTCTTGATTTCGGCTCACGTCGTGATCTCACAGTTGATGAGATCAATCCCCATGTTAGGCTCTGAGCTGACAGTGTGGAGCCTGCTTGGGGTTCTGTCTCCCTCTCTCTGCCCCTCCCCTGCTTGTGCTCTATCTCTCAAAAATAAATAAACATTTAAAAACACCTATAAAGAGTAAAAGTAATAATAAAAAAAGTGGTTTTGTATATAGTAGAGCTATATGGATAAAAATGAATGTGTATCCTACTTTGGGTTTCCCTGACAGCAAAGCTTATGGCAAGGGTTTGGGAATAGGATATTTATTTGACAGGTTATCCATGGAATGATAAAGGAGAGAGCAAGAGTGTCTGACTGGAAAATCAATAAGAAGCTGGTTTTCCCTCTGGACAAATAGGCTCAGTCTACATGAACCATGTGAGGAATTGTATACAATTGCCCTGGGGGGCATTGGCTTCCCCCAAAGGACAGGAGGCTGGAGCATTTCACTACAGACTGCCATCCTCCCTTGTTGATGTTTCTCTTTGGGTATGTTAAAACTCTGGTTGGACCTATTCAGCAGGCAGGAGAAAGCCTTGAGACAGAAAAGCAGAGAGGTATAGTGCCCTTAAATTGGCACCCTTGGAGTGTCCACTATAGCCATAGGTGAGGTCAGAGGTGAACACAGGAAGTGAGGCATAGACAGTAACAGTAGCTGCTGCAGTGTGTTTTACTATGTCCTTGTGAGTAGAATTAAATCTGAGGTATTGGATAGGGAGTAATAATTCACTCTGGGCCGTAAATGCCTTTTTGTTTGCTGGGTTGTGCCACAACAAAGTGCTACTCTAGCCTTCAGAGCAAGGCCAGTCTTCTCTCATCAGCTCTCTGTAATCCTTTATTCCCACTGTTTTCCCAACTACAGATTCTTCCACCTTCACTTGTGCAAGGCTGAATTTAACAAGTTCGCGTCTGCTACCACCTGCCTTGCCCTGGCCACCATGATTAAAACTAGCATTCTGTATTATATATGTATCTAGCTTTCCTCTGTTTTCATATTTATCATATGCTGCTGTAGAGATATTTGAATTATCTACCTTTTTTCTCCCTACCATGATTTATATCACACTGTGAACTACAAGAAAGTAATATCAATTAATTTTAAATGCAAATGATTCAATTTTCTACAACCTTCAGAATATTTTAGAAGTCTATGTGGTGGTTAATTTTAACTGTCAACTAAGTGTCAAGTGCCCAGATATTGAGTTAAATATTATTTGTGTGTGTGTGTTGGGGAGGGGGGAGTGGGTTCTGGATGGGATTAACATTTAAATCAGTAGACTGAGCAATGTGGATGAGCCTTGTCCAATCCACTGAAGGCCTGAATAGAATAAAAAGCTGAATAAGACAGAATTCTCTCTCTGCCTGTTTTTGAGCTGAGACATGGATCTTCTCCTGCCTTGGGACACAGACTAGGACTCAGATTGGAATTTATGCCATCAGCTCTCCAGGGTCCGGACTTCTCAGCCTCCATAATCAAGTCTGCCAATTCCTTAAAAAAAGAAACATACACACACACACACACACACACACACACACACACACACACACACACAATTGGTTCTGTTTCTCTGAAGAACCCTGACAAATACATTCTACTTTCCAATGAGATTTAATAGATTCCTCATTGACCTATAATCTGCTATGGTTCTGATTTCGTTTGGTGGGGAAATAAACCTAGAGAATTCTAAGTAAGTTTGCTTATATCAAAAGAAAAAAATAAACTGCTCTTTGATTTTTTATTCTTTTCTCCCCCTCAAAATAGCCCATTCAAAATAAATAAGAGTGTTAGGATTGCTCTTATACATTGCCTTAAACTCCCAGCTCACAACTTTGTTTCCTTAAATAAATAAATACCTGTGGGATCTTTTAGCAGGAAGATGTAGAATGTATTCCTTCTTTTAATATTTTCATAGCACACCAATTTATTTAAAAGGCACTATAAACAAATATTCTTAAGTTTTAAAACTCATAATGTAAGTATGGATAGAATTAAAATTTGGAAAATTATTAAATAAAATACAGTTATTAGTTGAAACAATGAATGGGCATCTAGGTAAAAGTGGGGGTACTATTTCATGTATTCATAAAAACCAGAGATGCCTGGATTGTGACTAAAGTGAACTGAAGGCAAATTATGGAAGACCAATATCTTCATCTAATTTCAATATTTGTAGTATACACTTCAAAGTATTGCAGGGAAGTGAAATACTCTAGGACCAAAATTGTAAGTACTTTCCTGGAAATGAAATACTAATTTCTCTTAAACAACAAATGTCATATTTTAAAAGTATCTTCAAGCCATGTGTTAATGATGAAGATCACAATGTTAGCTGCACCCAGTCAATAATTTTTCCTTTGAAAAATTATCAAATATTTTATAAAGATTCATCATAAAAATATAAAAAAGTTTATCATCAAAATATAGCTAAAGGTAGAGCATCTATCTTTTTTTAAAGCTATATTACCCTCCAACATTTAAGTAATGTTTATAAACACAATAAAGTTTAGATTCATTACTGTTACCTTACCATAAACTCTGATAATTTTAATAGTTTTAAACATATAAACATGAGTGAAAAGATCAATTATAAAACCATTAAAATACTATTATCACAGATGGTGTGGCAAGTAGAAAAATGTCTCCCCAAAGATGTCTGTGGCTTAATCCCCAAAACTTGTGAAGATGCTCCTTTATGTGGCAAACAGACTTTTCAGATATGATTAAGCAAAGGATCTTGAGATGGGAAAATCATCCTGGATTATCTAACTGGATCCAACATAATCATAAGTGTCCTTGAAAGAGGGAAACAGAGGGTGCCTGGCTGGCTCAGTCAGAGTAGAGCATGCCACTCTTTTGATCTTAGGGCTGTGAGTTCAAGCCCCATGTTGTACGTGGAGCCTACTTAAAAAACAAAAAAGAAGAAGAAGAAGGAAGCAGAAGAGTCAGAGTTGGAAAAGAGGATGTGATGATGGAAGTAGAGATTGAAAGGTTGTTGCCAAGGCCCAGGAATACAGGTAGTCTACCCAAAGCTGGGAGAGGCAAGGGAGGGATTCTCCCCAAGGGTCCTCACAACCAATGTAACCCTACTGCCCCCCTAATCCTAACCCCATGAGACCCATTTTGACTTCTGACCTCCTCAACTGTAAAATAATAAATTTCTGTTGTTTTAAGTAACAAAATATGTGATTATTTGTTACAGCAGCAACAGGAAACGAATACAGATGGATAAATTAGGCCTCTCGTATTATAGTAACACTTTTGCATATTTCTGTAGATGTCTTGCTTAGCTTAATTCATAACCTGAGCAGATATGAAATATATAATTTTTATAATTCTAATTAACAATCACATGGTTATAAGAAACAGAGACTCACTTAAACTGGTTCAAGGAAGTAGAGAATTTATTTTACTCTCTAATAGGAGGAGAATTGGACAGGGCCATTCCCTGGCTCTTGTTCTTACTCTCATGCCCTTCTCATGTTCCCTCTCTCATTCATCAGGTGGCCCCACCTATGTTTTATTCAGGTCAGCTATCAGCAAATACAGCCTAAAGTGTCCTTATTCCAAATTCCTGAGAGAGGTATTCTGGTCGTCAAGTGTCCACTCTTGGTTCAGTCAGCCTTAGCCACAGGGAATAAGATCACCTGCCCCAAATATGGCCACCTAGGCCCAAAGCAGAATCTCTTATAAAAAAGAATGATAGTTGAGCCAATGACAGAAATTTGCCCTATGGGCATTTTAGAAACATATTTACATGAGGACTATATTTTTATATGTCAGTGTGTACTGTGTTACTCAGCTACAGGTAATTCCCTGAATCATAATTATGTGAATTGATGCCAAGTTGTTAACAGCACCATGCACTGGCCTGCCAAAAATAAGACAGTAGTACTATACATCTTTTACCATGGAAGCTAAACATGGAAACAATGGAGCAATTTTAATTGCTTATCAGCGTACAAGCCATTCTAATTAGATGACCTTGTCAAAATGTCTTCTTCCAGGGTAGCATGACGTAAAACTATTTTCTAGGACAGAGTTAAAAGAATTATTTGATAGCTTACAGAAAGCAAACCTTTACTTCCTACCTGGAAGTAGAGACACCCCTGCTCTGCAGATATAGAGTAATCATAAAATGACTCAACAATTCTCCTCCTCAATGGAAAGGATCTTTGGTAATAATAACATCCAGAATGCACCACTTCGGTGCCTGTCATGGCTCAGAGCCAAATATTGGAATCATCTATAAAATCTCTTTTAAAATTCTCAACCATTCTTCAAGATAGCTATTTATAATCTTCATTTTATGGAGAAGGAAACTAAGACTGGGGGAAAACAATTTGCTCAGAGTCCAATAAGTAAGAGGAAGAACCAGAGTTTGAACTAGATTTGCCTGATCCAATGCAATATTAAAGTACACTGTGTTTGTCCCTGTAGTGATGACAGCATAATAGATTCTCCTTGTCAGCTATAAACAATATATGCAGCTTAAAATGTATAAATTGTCATTCAAAGCTGCTATAAACATATTACAAAATGGATGAAAAGAAAAAGTAAGAGCAAGGTCAATATTTTTACCAGCTTTACTCTGGTATATTTACATTTTTCACAAGTCACTTACTTTTATTTGAGACTAAACTACACCATCTCCTGTCACTTTCTCTCATCATTTCTCGTTGCCTAGGCCCATCCTCACCCAGCAGTGTTGATGAAATAGCTACCCGATGAAAAAGCACAGTATGTATCTGGAAAATTGTCAGTTCTATTTAAGAGGCTTGAGTATGCATCGGACGTTATAACAAAGGCAAGACTGTTCTTACACTTGTCATCAGGGGCATTTGTCCAGTGTGGCGGCGGGGGGGGAGCCATCTGGGTTTTGTGGGGCTTGATGCTTGTCTGATTTGCACAGCGTCTTTAAGAGGACAGCGTATAAAATTGAAATTAAGGTTTCAAATTAGGTTTGAAATTCAAATTAGGTTTGAAAAGGACTATTTATTGGGGATGCATGGCTGGCTCAGTGGGCTCTAGATCTCAGGGCATGGGTTCAAGTCCCATGTTGGGCATAGAGGCTACTTTAAAAAAAGATTTTAAAAAAAGAAAAGGACTAGTTATTGAAAATGGGAAAAGAAATAACAAATTATAAATCTTGAAAGCTGATATATACTGCAAGCACCACAAAAATCCAGGAAAAAAATATGTAACTTAATGAACTGCTTGAGACATCTGTGAAACACTTTTATCTCTGATATTTCTTGTCTACGTACTATTTGATTCCCTCTACATGTTGTAAGAATTTCATAGTATCATTTTCTATATATAATCCACTTGTGATGGTTAATTTTATATGTCAACTTGACTGGACTAAGGGATGCTCAGATAGCTAGTAAAACATTATTTCTGGATATGTCTTTAAAGGTGTTTCCAGAAGAGATTAGCATTTGCATTGCTGGACTGAATAAAGGAGATTGGTTTCACAAGTCTGTGTGGGTTTGATCCAATCCACGAAGGGCCTGAAGAGAACTAAAATGTGAAGGAAGAATGAATTTGCTCTGTGTTCGAGCCACGATGGTTATCTTTCCTGGTATCTGATATCAGTGTGCCTGGTTCTCTGGCCTTTCTCTAACTGGGACTTATACCTTTGGCTCTTCTGGTTCTCAGGCATTTGGGTTTGGACTGGAACTACATCACCAGCTTTCTTCAGTCACCATCTTGCAAATGGCTGACCATGGGACTTCTCCATAATTGCATGAGTCAATCCCTCATAATAAATTTCTTTCCATAAATCTTCATATATCCTATTGATTCCGTTTCTCTAGAGAACCTTGACTAATACGCCAATCATTTGACTAGCATGGCTAATTTGTCAAACATGTTTTAGTCAAGTATATTTCACAAGTGTCAAATACAATTGTGCTCGTCTGTTTGGATTCACTGCACTGTGGTAGTGGGGTTCTTTTTTTGTTGTTGTTTATTTATTTTGAGAGGGAGACAGAGCGCACACTGGGGAGAGGCAGAGAGAGAGAGGGAGAGAGAGAATCCCATTCAGGCTCTAAGTCATCAGCAGAGAGCCCGAGGCAGGGCTAGATCTGAGATCATGGCCAGAGCTGAAATCGGGAGTCAGACTCAACCGACTGAGCCACCCAGGAGCCTCCTGTGGTAGTGGATTTTTAAGCTTCCATGCAAAGCCTTCAGTTTTAAAGTTTCAGAATTGCTCAAGAATATTTTCACCCTACTAATTCCAACAGGCTATGTTTAATTACTCACATATTAGGAAAGTATTTTTGAAGGGTACTTTGAATTTGAAAGCGTTTCTAAAAGATGCATGAGGTATGAATAAAATAGCTTATAATAAACTCCTATATCTGAGATTACGTGAGAAAAGCTTGTCAAATCACAGTTTTGGGTCCCCTGGGCGGCTTAGTTGGTTAAGTGTCCAATTTTGTCTCAGGTCATGATCTCATGCTTGGTGAGTTTGAGCCCTGCTTTGGGCTCTGTGCTGATGGTGCGGAGCCTCATTGGGATTCTCTCTCTCTCCCTTTCTCTCTGCCCCTCCCCCACTGGCACTTTCTCTTTCTCTCTCTCAAAATAAATAAATAAACTTTAAAAAATAACCACTCACAACATACACAAATTCTCTTATATTGGCCAAACAGGATGCACACACTCACACATGCATGCACGTACACAGAGAGTTTTATCTTCTCAATAGAAATGCAAACTATATCCTGGTTATTCAAAATTCAGATGTAAAGGCTTTTTTTTAAGTTTATTTATTTATTTATTTTTGAGAGAGAGAGAGCATGCTTGCGAGCAGGGTGCGGGCAGAGAGAAAAAGAAGAGAGGGAAAGAATCCCAAGCAGGGTCCCCACTATCAACGTGGAACCCAACTCAGGGCTGATCTCACGAACCTCAAGATCATAACCTGAGCCAAAATCAAGACTTGGACACTTAACTGACTGAGCCACCCAGGTGTACCCTGATGTAAACACTTTAAACAAAATATTGAGAGTGAATTCATCAGCCACTAGAGCCTTCCTCCTAAAGCAACCTAAATTTATATTCAATAGAGCATTTACAGCCTGCCTTGCACTCCCAGGAAGAGCTATGTCTCTAACACAATCAAGAATACAAATTAATGTTGTGCCAATTAAATATGGGCTTCATGATCAACAGTGTAGTTGCAAGAGTGTCTTTCCTTCAGCCTGACAGAGTAGATACAGTTGTTAAATTTATGCTTTTCTTCAGTTTATAAATCTTCCTTGATAGTGTTCTTGTATTTAATTGCACTCCTATTATTGCACTACTGAATACATCTTTTAATATTTAGAAACAATTTTAGTTTTGAAATGTATTTCTTCCTCCACTCACTGTTGATGATATTCCTGCTGTTATATGCCAGGTATTGGTCTGGGGGCTAATGCTGACCTGGCAGGTAAAGGGCAGATCATCTTATGTAAAAACAAAAAATGCAAATACGTCATCACCCATTGATTTATTAACATGAATGAATTTATCTCTAACCAATAATCTGGGGCTACAATTAGAACATATCTTGATTTGAAGGATGGGAGCAGGAAGAAAAGGTCAAGTGCTCACAAGCCCTGTAGGGTAATACCATGAAGGTGGCCAGAGCTACCAGGAAACATCAGAGCCACCTGGGAAAGCAGAGATGGAAAAAACAAAAGCAAAGATGAGAGTCCTAAGGACCATGACAGGATCCAAGCAAATCTATTCTCCTCTCTGTGAAGTATCTCAAATCCCTGCTTTTGCAAATCATTTCTGTCCTCTAAAAGAGCATGAAATCATTTTAGCAACCAATACCTGAAAGACCAGGGACACTCCGATCGGTTTTGATGCTTCTACATCCATGAGACAGACCACACTGCTTATGGGAACAAGAAAGCAAAATACAAATGCGATCTCAGGCAAACGTTGACACTATGCTTCCTGGCCTTCTCATTGAGACAAACTAGGAGAGGGTGGAAGACAAATGGAGTCCAAAATCCACAATATACACATACCATGTTAGATAGTTTTCAAAAAAGGGATGTATAACCATCTGGCCATAGCTTTTAGGCATTTGCCTGCCAAACTAAGAAGAGAATAGCGAGAAGAAAAAGAACACAGAAAAAGCAAAAACTTACATTAGATAATACCTTATCATTTTCTGTGGTTCTATGGTCACTAGGTTTTCTTTCTTTCTTTCTTTCTTTCTTTCTTTCTTTCTTTCTTTCTTTCTTTCTTTCTTTCTTTTTTAATGGTATCACTAAGGTTTATTAAGCTGTGTCTTAATACAGACACTGGGGCTTGTCTGTGGTCCTCCTGATGTTTAAAGCCTGGCCATTCTGCCAGTTCTTCTTGAGCAATGACACCAGGAAATTGACAGCTAAGTGGATGTTGTACACAAGCTCATCATCTGTCATCTTTATGTAGCCAACAGCCAGTGCCAGACACACCACCTTCTTCATCTGGAGTTTGATCATGGACTTCATTTCATCCACTTTGGCCACCATGTTCTCATTGTGGGTCAGCAAAGAAGGAAGACTGCCAGCCTTATTCAGACCTGGACCCAGGATTCGTGGGATCTGCTTGACCAGAGACTCTGAAGCCAAAAAGGGATCATACTTCTTGCCCAGCTTCTTGACTAAGTTTTTATTCTTGATTTTCTTCAGTGTCTCAATCTCCATGTGGGGAATATCCATGGCCCTGGCCTCACCACAGTGCTGCTGGTCCCCCAAAACATACAGAGAACTTGGGGTGGGGAATGGACTTAAGCCTGATGGTGCCCAAGAAGTGTTTGTCCTGAGGGTCATAGTTCTTCAAGCTGACCTGCAGCTCCACTGTCTCCACAAACTTCCAGAATTTGCACTGGTTCCTGTGCAGGACGTCCCATACAGCCTTATACAAGATGTTGGGGGAGACTTTGCTGCTCAGGTTGCCTCGATGCAATAACCAGAAAAGAGTGTCACTAGGTTTCTTTTCACATTAAAGATAGACAGTATGGCATAGAGATACAAAGCAAAAACTCTAGAAATGAGCTGCTGTAATTCAAATTTCAGCTCTGCCACTGACAAGCTATGTGAATATCAACAACTCACTTAAGCTATTTTGTGCCTCAGTTTCTTCTTCTGTAAAACAATAGAAATAATGGTACCTATATCAAATGTTCTTGAGGATTAGGAAAGAATATATATGTATATATATATATATACATATGCATAAATATACATGCATATATACATATACATACATATATACATATATATGGTGGTAGTAGTTACACTTGAAAAGGAACCATAAGCAGAATTCCCACAAGCTTCAAATACTACACAAAGTTTTTTCAGAGATACAAGTAAGCGGTAGATTTTACATTTGTCCTGTGCATTTTCTAGGCCAGCTCTCAAATGGATTTTCTCTAGAGTATGTTTTATTTAAAGATATAAAGTAAATTTCAATGAACACAGTGCTAACATGCAAAGGATGTCCCCTACATGATTTTTTCAATGTTGAAAAGACTGTTTTCCAAAATGTGAGGGTCAGATTGTGTGGAGATGGGAGTTAGCATATTAAATAAGAGTGATAAACATTAATTGAGCCCCTGCTAGGTTCGCACGTTTCATTTATTCTCATTTACTGCCCATACCAATCCCAAAAGGTTAAATATTATCTATCTTTTACAAATAAGAAACCTGACATTCCATGAGGTTAAGTAAATAATTCAAGGTCACACAACCAGAGAATAGCATAATTGGGAGTTGAAGTAATGTTTATCCAATTGCATAAAATAATGAGGAGACCTAACATTTAGGTCATTGTGCCTTCTCTATGTTCTGTGTTAGGGGCTTCATACACTATCACCCATTGATGGCCTAACATCCAATTATCTAGGGAGTATTTATATTATCATTCCATGGATGAGGAAATTGAGGTTTGGAGGGGTTGAATAACCTGGACCAGTTCTCAGAGACAAGAGGTGGCAGGTAAGAGATTCAAAGTCTGTTTTTCATGTGACATATTTTGACGATGACCTTTGGTTTTTAAAAAACCATTTTGAGAAAATATTACATATTCTTATGAAAAATAAACTAAACTAAAACTAGATTTTATGTGAAGTGATTCTTAGTCATTACAATATTGTTGGAAGCCCTGAAATAGCTAGGCACCATTTAAATGACAGAAGTTAAAGGATGGCTTGCTCAGGATATAAGATGTAGTTTGGCTTATATTCAAAAAGGAAGAGAAATCTCAAATCTTTCATTAAAATATAAGGATTTCTTTATGCATTCATATTTTAGAAAATAATATTTGAAATGTATTTTATAAAAGTAAAAATAGAATAAACTTGTTATAAATGCTTTGTGTTTAAAAAATAGTTATTCTCAGGTCAACCATTATGATTACGGGATATTGTCTTAAAAAAGGATAATACTAAAAATCAATTGAAATATATAACCTTCACTTTACCTTGAAATGTTTTCAAAGGGATATTTTAAGAAAGCAATGAAAACCAAATTGTTTGGCTTATGAATATGTTCTTTTTGCAATAATAGTTAAATAGGAAATTGCAAAGTATGAGACATGCCATTTGCCATTACGATGTGGTGGATAGCATAAATATCCTTCCCAAAGTTAAATGAAAATACAAAATTAAATGGTAATACTTTTGTTTGGCATCACTTTTTAAAAGTGTATAGTGCAAGTAGTGTTTCTCACTACACATAATATTAGAAATCAAATTTTGAATTGAATTTGTCATTTTAAAGATGGCAACGGGTAATAAATATCTTTTTCGAAAGTGTATCATTTCAGAGAGTGGCAGAATGTTGACTATAAAAACTATTTCGATCTTGCTTTAATGTATGCCTAACATAAGAACAACTTTATTGTGCTCACATTAAACATTTTATTTAGACATTAAACAGAAGTTTTCTGATGTCAAGTCTTTACCAAAGCTGAATAAAAGCTTGTTTGCAATTGTTTGGATGAGGCTTTCTTGTGCCAATGTCATAATAGAACTCTTTCCAGTGTGCTAACTTCTGAATTGCAAATTTTTAGAAACGTGTTTTAGCTATAATTCATACTTGTGGCAACTAAGTGAATACAATCACTTTTCAGCAAGTAAAAAACCACTTACAGCTTCTATTGAATAAAAATATATGGTATTTGTTGATTATGTTAAAATTGATCGTTGTTACTTATCTTCTGGAGCTACAAGCTTAACTGACTATTTGTTACTATCAAAGGTCATGAATTAATAGGATTAAAATTCAGGCTACTATATTAAGAATGTTCAGTGGTGTCTGGGTGGCTCAGTAGGTTAAGCATCTGACTCTTGATATTGGCTCAGGTCATGATCTCATGGTTTGTGAGATTAAACCCCACATCAGGCTCTGTGCTGACACCATGGAGCCTGCTTGGGATTCTCTCTATCCCTCTCTCCACGTCCCTCCTCCTGTACGTGCTCTCTCTCTCTCTCAAAATAAATAAATAAGCTTAAAAAAAATCTAATTTGTAAAAAAAAGAATGTTCAGGATAGATATTAAATTTGTTAATGTAACTGGAGACCATCTTAATTGTGAGTTCTCAGAATTTAGTTTTCTAACGTGGAGTAGAGTTAAAGCAGCTTGCTGACAGCATTGAACAGTGCCCGTGTAGTGTTCTAGAACTTTTAAAGACTTGCCACTGTAAATAAATACTATATGAAAAAATTCTTTTTTGTTTTTATTTTAGGCTTGTTAATTTATTTTTGAGAGAGAGTGCATGGGAGGGGCAGAGCGAGGGGGAGAGAGAGAATCCCTGACAGAGCAGAGCCCAACGCAGGGCTTGAACTCACAAACCGTGAGATCAGGACCTGAGCTAAAATCAAGAGTCAGACACTTAACCGACTGAGCCACCTAGGCGCCTCTAAAAAATTATGTTTTTTAATGTTTGGAAATAATTTTGGCTCATCAGCCAAGATCAACACATTAAATTTTTTTTTTAATTTTTTTTTCAACGTTTATTTATTTTTGGGACAGAGAGAGAAAGAGCATGAACGGGGGAGGGGCAGAGAGAGAGGGAGACACAGAATCAGAAGCAGGCTCCAGGCTCGGAGCCATCAGCCCAGAGCCTGAAGCGGGGCTCGAACTCACGGACCGCGAGATCGTGACCTGGCTGAAGTCGGACGCTTAACCGACTGCGCCACCCAGGCGCCCCAACACATTAAATTTTTAACAGCATAATCTTTCCAAAATAATCTACTGATTCAATACAATCCCAATCAAACCCAATCAAGTTATTTTGTGAATATTGACGAACTGATTCTAAAGTTTATACAGAGGAGCAAAAGAGGGATGGATGGCTGGCTCAGTCAGTAGAGCATGTGACTCTTGATCTTGGGGTCATGAGTTCAAGCTTCACGTTGGGCCTGGAACTTACTTTAAAAAAAAAAAAAAAGGAAAAGGAAAAGATATAGAATAGTCAACACACTATTGAAGGAGAAGAACAAACTTGAAAGATTGACACCACCCAACTTCAAGACTTACTATCAAGCTACAGTAATTAAGACAATGTGGTATTGGGGAAAGAAAAGAGAAATAGGTGGATGGGACAGAATGCAGAATGTAATAGGCTCACATAAGTATCAACTGATCTCTGACAAAGAGCAAAGAGAATACAATGCAGAAAAGATAGTCTTTTCAAAAAATTGTGTGGGAATAACTGGTTATCCATATGGGAAAAAAATGAATCTAGACACAGACCTTACACTCTTCACAAAAAATGAACTCACATGGATCACAGACCAAAATTTAAAACTCCAAACAATAAATCTCCTAAAAAAAAAATAACACAGAAGAAAACCTAGATGATCTTGGGTACAGCAGTGACTTTTCAGACATAACACCAAAGGTATGATCCATGAAAGAAATAATTGATAGGTTGGAGTTCATTAAAATCAAAGCCTTCTGGTCTGTGAAAGGTAACATCAAGTGAATGAGAAGACAAGCCAAAGACTGGCAAAAAGTATTTGCAAAAGTCACATTAAGTAAAGAACTATTTCATAAAAATAACTCTTAGAACTCAACAATAACAAACAACTACTTTAAAAAATGGACCAAAGACCATAATAGACACCCGACTAAAGAAGATATACAGGTGGTAAATAAGAATATGAAAAGATGGCCCACATCAGATGTCATCAGGGAGATGCATATTAAAACGACAGTGAGCTATCACTGCACACGTATTAGAATGGCCCCAATTCAGAACACTGATGACACCAGAATACTGGCAAAGATGTGGGGAGCAACGGGAGCTCTCATTCATAGCTGGTGGGACAGCAAAATGTTATAGCCACTTTGGAAGACATTTTGGTAAATTCTTTCTCTTTTTTCCCCAGCTTTACTGACATATAACACTGCATAAGCTTGAGGTGTACAACGTGATAATTTGATATATGTGTATATTGCACAGTGATCACCACAGCAAGGTTATTTAACACATCAGCCACCTCCTATAGTTATCCTTATTTATTTTTGTGGTAAGAATCTTTAAGATTTACTCTCTAGTAACTTTCACATATATAATACAGTGTTGTTAACTATAGTCACCATGCTGTGCATTAGGCCCAGAACTTGTACATCTTGTAACTGCTTACCTTATGTGACACTATACTGTTACTTTGTCTTCTGTGTTTGAAGGTCTTCTTTCACAAATTCTCTGTTCCTCCTCCATGTAGCATTCCCCAAAGTTTTGTTTTACCTCTCTGCTCTTCTTTCATTTTCTCTCAGATGTCTTACCATACTCACAAACCCAAGTAACGTCTTGTTCCATATAAATCCCAACCTGGATCTCCAGCTCAGTCTCCCAGTTGTTCAGGATTAACAAGTGCCCGTTGGACATTTCCTCGACAATTAAATCAAAGATATAACACGTCCTCCCCAGACATATTTTAACATCTCATTTCTCTATTTTTGTTTGTAGTGCAACAACTTTCGTATTTACGAAATATTCCTGGTCAGGAAATATTATCAGTGAGAGCTCTGACACTTTATCCAAATTCCATATTCATCAAGTCCTGGTAATTCATCACACTGACTTTTAATTCATTCTTCATTCTTAAGACCAGGACAGAGACCGTGATATCTCAACTCAACTCATATTTCCTCCTTGTGCTTTACTCAACCCTGGCCTCTCTTGCAAGCCATCTAATTCACCACTAACAGAGTTATAAGGCTAAATTCCTGCTTGGATCACACTGGCATGCTATCAGAAGAGTAGCAAAGGCTGAAAAATATCCGTGGATTAAAGTTTAAACTTTTTGTTCTGGAACTTACATTCCCTCACCATCTGGCCTCACGTACATCAAAGGAATGCCATCAGAGGGAGAATTTCATTGAAGTAGACTGTGCTGAGGGACCACTGGCCCGACTTGCCAACACCAAATTCACTATAGACATGGCCCTGGCAGAGGGCAGTACATCAGGGCCTGCCATGGGTTTCTAACCTAGCATTCATGGTCCATCCCTCGGAGGTACCCATGTATAGGATTCAGGGGATTGGAAAGGGCTGAAGAATCAGAGGAAAAAATAACATGTATGTTTTCACTAACATCTCAGTAAAATGTATCATTTCCTTCAAGTATAAATGTGGACAACCTAATGAGGAGGAAGTACCTATGACTAGGTCACCAGTAAACATCCTGGGTATTCTGAAATCATGTAACAGTTGCATTACACATCTTGAAACTACAAAAATTATGTGATCACTTACTATATTGTGTTGTCCACTGTGTTAAGGAGCACATACACTACATCACAAATGCATTTCATTTTTATTTTGACGGCACTATTTCCAAAGTATTGCTTTCCTTTGCTATTTATATATTTTAATTTATATACAAATTTATTTTAATATCTGGGTGTATATTTTTTAGACTGCCAAAGGTGTCTGTGTCCAAAAACAGACTCAGAACAGCTACTCTGTACAGCAGATCCTGGAAGTAAGGAACTGATAACACACAAAAGTGATCCTGAAGGTGGCCCTGTAAGTTTAGGCACGTACCTGTTTGTTATTAAAGTTTTCTTTGTAAACGTATATTATTGCCCTGATATTCACAAGCTGGAGGGCATCAAGCTGATTAGAGTAACATCCTGATAAGAGATTCAGAACTGTCGGGGCGCCTGGGTGGGTGACTCAGATGAGCATCCAATCTCGGCTCAGGTCATGATCTCACAGTTCACCAGCTTAAGCCCCATGTCAGGCTCTGTGCTGACAGCTCAGAGCCTAGAGCCTGCTTCGCATTCTGTGTCTTCCTCTCTCTCTGCCCCTCCCCTGCTCACGCTCTATCTCTCTCTCAAAAAAATAAACATAAAAAAAATTCAGAACTGTCATGCCAGAGACACACACCTCAGACATATGAATTCAATGTAGATTATTAAAGAGCAGCTAGAGAAAATTATCAGAAAAATGATGTGCAGGTTGTACCACATTATACAGCCTCTAATTGGTACAAGTTCATTTTCATAATACCGCATTAGGAGTGAGTTGTCTCTGTCTTAGGAACATGCATCTTTTATAACCATCTTTAAATTACATTTATGAATCATATTATGTCATTGCAATCAAAATAAATTTAAGAGTTGCTGTTACTAAAGTACAAGTTAACCACTTAGGCCCAATCATCTTTGCTTCAATTTCTGTCTTGTGCAAAACAAACTTCTTCCTGACAAGAACGGAAATATTCTTGCATATTTCACTACTTCAAGTAAATAACAGGCCATAGGATGGCATTTCTGCAATTTATTCTGTATCAATTCTGTAATAATGGACAGCAAAATTAGCTTCTCAAATTATAATTTCTATTCACACCAGACAGGTCACTTTATGGTTATTTAAAAAAGAATCTTAACTTTCATCACGTCTTAAAGTGTGATATCATTAACATTATTTCTGCCATGGCCTTAAGAAAAATGAACTTCACACATAGTGCATTTGTTTGCTTGCTTTGTTTTGCTTTTTTTTTCTCATTGAGATAATGTGATATTTGTGAAATTAGCCTCTGTATTTTCATGTCTGGGACAAGTTATTTAACATATTTTCATTTCCTGAAACATGTTGGCAAAGGAAAGGTAATTATGATCTCAAAATTTAATTGGGATTTTATACTCTGCTTTTTTTCCCTCTTTAAGTTAATGGTATCACCTTCCTTAGGGTTTCTAAGTGCCGTTATCATATATATTTCCCTCTTTTCTCACTCATCTCTCCCTATCCAATCATCATCAAATGTACCTGTGGTGGATACTGTCAAGCACCAACCAGGAATTATTCCCCCAGCTGTTGAGGTCCTGTGGGGTCCTTTTGGCTATCAGCCTTCTCTCCTGGTTTTCTCAGCTGAAGAAAATGGCTTCGTCCAAGATCATGCCTCCATCCAAAGCAAAAGTCACAGTGGCTGAGGTTGCTCCCAGTGACTGAGGTCGCTCCTCCCAGTGACTAAAGTCTCTCCCTGCCAGTGACTGAAGTACCTCCCTGCCTCCCACTGACTGAAGTCCCTCCCTCCATCCCACTGACTGCAGTCCCTCCCTCACTCCCACTGACTACAGTCCCTCCCTCCCTCCCACTGACTTCATCAGTCAGTCACCCCCTGCCTCCCAGTGACTGCAGTCACTCACTCCCTCCCTACCAGAGACTACACTCAGTCACTCCCTCCCTCCCATGACTGAAGTCAAAGTCACTCTGAAGGCACTCACAGGGCCTGACAGTACTCTCAGGGAATGAAGGCACTCCCAGGGCCTGAAGGCACTCCCAGGGCCTGAAGGGCACAGGCACTCCTGAAGGCACTCCTGAAAGGCCATCCCAGGGCCTGAAAACACTCCCAGGGCATGAAGGGCACAGGCACTCCCAGTGTCTGAGGGGCACAGGCACTCCTGAAGGCACTCCCAGTGACAGAAGGGCACAGACTCCTGAAGGTACTCCTGAAGGCCATCCCAGGGCCTGAAAACACTCCCAGGGCATGAAGGACACAGGCACTCCCAGTGCCTGAAGGGCACAGGCACTCCTGAAGGCACTCCCAGTGACAAAAGGGCACAGACTCCTGAAGGTACTCCTGAAGGCCATCCCAGGGCCTGAAAGCACTCCCAGGGCCTGAAGGGCACAGGCACTCCCAGGGTCTGAAGGCACTCCCAGGCCCTGAAGGGCACGGGAACTCCCAGTGACTGCAAGGCACTCCCAGTGCCTGAAGGCACAGACAATCCTGAAGGCACTCCTGAAGCTGCTCTCAAGGCATGAAAGCACTCCCAGGGCCTGAACGGCACAGGCACTCCGATGGCAGTCCTGATGGCACTCCCAAGCCTGAAGGCACTCCCAGGGCCTGAAGGGCACAGGTCCAGCTTGTGAAGGCCCTCCTGGGGCCTGAGGGGCACAGGCACTCCTGAAGGCACTCCCAGGGCCTGAAGGGCACAAGCACTCCTAAAGGCACTCCTGAAGACACTCCCAGTGCCTGAAGGCAGTCCCAGGGCCTGAAGGGCACAGCCCCAGTGCCTGAAGGCACTCCAGGTGCCTGAAGGGCACAGGCACTCCTGAAGGATCTCCCAGGGACAGAAGGACACAGACACTTCTGAACGCACTACTGAAGGCCATCCCAGGGTCTGAAAGCATTCCCAGTGCCTGAAGGGCACAGGCACTCCTGAAGGCACTCCCTGGGCCTAAAGGCACTCCCAGGTCCTGAAGGAACTCCCTGAAGGCACTCCCATTGCCTGAAGGGCACAGGCACTCCCTGAAGGCACTCCTAGTGCGTCTGAAGGCACTCCCCTTGCACCTGAACGCACTCCCCAGGGGTTGAAGGGTACAGGCACTCCCTGAAGGCACTCCCGGTGCCTGAAGGCAAGCCCAGTGCCTGAAGGCATGTCCAGTGACTGAAGTCACAGGCACTCCCAGTGACTGCAGTTGTCACTCCCAGTGACTGAAGTCACTCCCAAAGTCACTCCCAGTGATGGAAGTCACTCCGAAGTACTCTCTGTGACTGAAGTCACTCCCAAAGTCTCTCCCAGAGACTGAAGTCACTCCTGATGTCACTCCCAGTGACTGAAGTCGAAGTCACTCCCAGTGACTGATGTCATAGTCACTCCCAGTGACTGAAGTCAAAGTCACTCCCCATAACTGCAGTCACTCTTAAAGTCACTCCCAGTGACTGAAGTCACTCCTGATGTCACTCCCAGTGACTGAAGTCAAAGTCACTCCCAGTGACTGAAGTCGTCACTCCCAGTGACAGGGGTGTAAAGACCTGTCCCTCTTGCCCTGACTGGGGGTAATTCTGGAGGGTGAGCTCAGTTGTAATGTTCCCCATGAGGCTGACTGTGGCCTTTGTTGGGACTGTACCACAGCTGAACCTCTACCTTTCCCCAATTCTATTTCATACCCTTTTCCTCAACACACACACACTTGATGATACCAACAGTTCCTAATAAATATCTTGCATACTAAACTCCATCTTCAAAACTGCTTCCTCTGGAACCCAACCTGTGACAGACCATTTTATCTTTTATTTCACTTGAAACTGTCTTCCTTTTCCTCACTCACCTAGTTCCACCTACCATTAACTTCCATTTCGAATGGCCATTCTACTTTTGTTCCACACCAAATATGCTTTAAAATAAATGTTCCTGCCACAGACACATGGATCTTGATTGGAAGTCGGTGAAGGCACATATTTCAGCCTCACCTTCTCTTAAAAATTTTCTCTACTCACCAATATGCCATGATACCTGTTGAAACACACAGTTTTCCTAGCCTACCTGCCCTCCACAATGGTGGAGATGGAAAATCAATGTTTTCCTGCATCTCTCTGCATGAAGGCATTCGTTGTCATGAGAGCATATGTAGCCTGTTTATGTCAGAAATATCTGGGCTATAATATCTTAAGAGTGTCCCTCAAATGATGAGGTATGAGTTACAGTGAATACATATCCAGCTTCCTCACTCCAAAGTGTGACAATTCTGAGGGGTATTCTACATAGTCTATAATAACGTCCCCAGTAAGGTACTCCAGATTTCTGTAGTAATCTGTTTATAATTCTACCTTCTGTTGGCTTTCACCCTTCAGGGTCCTACTTTCCCTCTCCATAGTGTTTCCTAAGATCAGCTTCCAAGTAAACTATGTGCATTCAAATTCCTGTTATCCCTGTTTCAGAGTTTGCTGTATGGGAAACTCAAAATAAGATACTTATGTTAATAACTGATGCTCTAGAACAGGAGTTAACAGGCCTGGGTGCCAAAACTGGCTTACCATCTGTTTTTGTAAATGAAGTTTTATTGGAACACACTCACATTTTTTTAGGTATTGTCAATGGCTGCTCTCATGCCATTACAGTGGAGTTCAGTAACTACAACAGAGACCAAATGACCTGAAAGCATAAAATATTTACTCTCTGAACCTTTACAGGAAAGATTATTATTGTTACATGATCTAAATTATTACCAAAAGCCTCTAAATGATCTCCCAGATTTAGCTGCCCTATGTCTCCCTGACCATTTTACATATTTCCTCCAGATTTTTCTTTCTAAATTTATTGACTCGTATCTCCTGAGTCCTCCTAAATCTTGAATGGCTCCCACTACAATAAGAAGTAAAACAAAAATTCTGCCCCACAAATTCTGTCTGTACGTCACTCTGCATTCCTACCACATTTACACTCCAAACATACCCCTCTATTCATTATTTACAGAAATTGTTTCATCTGTGTTTAAATTAAGGTTGTTTTATCTGCTGGAGTGTCCTCCTCCACCCATGTTGGTTGATACATCCCATCTCATCCTTCAAGGTTCGGATAAAACCCTGTATCTCCTAAGAAGACCTATCAGCCCCCACACTGTTGTGATTAATCTCTTTCCACCATGCTCCCCAACTACCGCCAGATATGAATTCCTGGGAGGCAGGAGCCATATCATATCCATTTTTCTATCCAGTAATAATATTAAATATAATTAAGAAGTGCAGATTAGAGTTCTTACCAACCTAAACGGCTGCCTGAGCAAGGTTCTGATGCCCCCTACTACATACACTATGTATTAGCTTCTTAGTTGTTACTGGATTGCTGGGAGATCCAGAGGGTTCTGAAGGAGGACCTGTGGTTGTTAGGGTGGCAAGTTGCACTATAGTAAAAGCAACTATTACAATATTTTAACAAGCAGAGCACAACTCCTTGAAGGTCAGCTTTTTTCAGAACTACTATGCTTATCAAGGTTTTCCTAATTATAGACTCTCAGTAAATAATTTTATGTTTTAATGTTTATTTATTTTTGAGAGAGAGAGTACGAGTGAGGGAGGCACAGAGAAAGAGGGAGACACAGAATCCGAAGCAGGCTCCAGGCTTTGAGCTGTTAGCACAGAGCCCAATGTGGGGCTTGAACTCGGGAATTGTGAGATCATGACCTGAGCAAGTTGGACGCTTAATCGACTGAAACACCCAGGCACCCCAAAAATTGTTTTATACTTAAGAGCAGAATCGAAAATGAGCACAGCATTCTTTTTTTAATGACTGCCGGTACACACACACACACACACACACACACACACACACACACACACATTGATACACACATTTTTGACCAAAACAAACAGGACAAACAAGGAGATTTTCACATATGTGTCAAAAATTTATAACTAATTTTCTTACATTATTTCATATTAGTTAACAGCTATTCAAGAAAAAATTATACTTAGTGTTTAAAAACATGTACAAGTCTTCCAATAGTAATATCATTAAAAATGGAATTAGCCTTTCCTTGACTAAGTCATTTTTTTTTCCAGAGAGCATAATGGCAACATTAATTCAACTGTAAGGGAAAACTGAACAGAGCTATCATGATTATGTTTTGCAAATATTTTTCAAAATAACGAGACCTGTAAAACCTCCTATGTAACCAGCAGCATTTACCATAATCCACCCTCACTTTGCATACACCCTCACTTGCCTTTACTTCCCTAAATTCCTTGTGAAATTTTCTATACAAATATGATAAGACAGCATATATTTACTTATTATAAGTATGTCTTGAAATGTACAGCCTTACAAATGCTGATTAGATCAACACAGAAAAAAGGTTATACAAAGGAAAAGTATATCAAGTGTTATTATTTAATTTTTCTGTTCATTTCAATAATAAGTGGCCCAGGAGCTTCTTCCAAGCTTTTCATAAATTTCCCAAATTCAACAATGCTCCGCCGTTCACAGTGCCTCTTATATTCCTTCTCATAAGTAGCACATTTCACTACCTTATATACAGCAGGACACTGGGGCTCATCATGTTTCATCTAAAAATAATCATGCCAGTTCTGAGGGACTTGTTGCTCTGCAGAAAAAGAATAGTTCAATTGTAGAGCTGTCATCTGATGATGAAAATTGACATTGAAATCGAATTTCATTTAATCATTTTACATCCCCAGATTACATGCAAAAATGGTGAAAGATACTTCTCCACTGGAAGTTTTAGAATAGATTTACTATACTCTCTTGTGAATGCTTTTCCCATAATGTTAGAAAATAAAAGAAAAGAAAGCAATAGATTGGAAGTAGAACAAGTAAGCCAGAATTCCAGATGAGGACACATTGAAGTGCAATTCAGGTAGTGTTCATAAAACACTCCTGCCAGACACTGTTGTTTACTTTATCTCACAGAAGCCATATACTAATTTTTGAGATGACTATTTCTATTCTCTTTTAGAATATGGAAATTGGAGACAAAAATTTTAAGCATTTTGTCCCCAGATGGGGAATGAAACCTTGACTCAGGTTATCCAAGACAAATATTCTATTATAACAGGATTTGGGGGGAGCTGGGGGTTGTGGGAAGCTTTTTTTTTTTCATGAACTCTTAATGAGCTTTGTGAAAACAATTCTTTTTTTTTTTTTTTACAGTTTATTAATTTTGAGAGAGAGTGAGAGAGCAAGTGGAGGAGGGGCAGAAGGCAGAGAGAGAGAGGGGGAGAAAGAGAATCCTAAGCAGGTTCCACACTGTCAGCACAGAGCCCAATGCGGGGCTCAAACTCACGAACCATGAGATCGTGACCTGAGCCAAAACCAAGAGTCAGATGCTTAACTGACTGAACCGCCCAGGTGCCCCTCTAAGACAAAATTCATAAAAGTTATGGGAAGATTGTTAATGGCTACTGTGGTGACATTTGATGTGAAGCACACTAGAAGCTGAGGAGTGAACCAGTAGACACGTCTATTACAGCATGTTCAGTTACAGTGGCAAAGGATGATGCACTCAAGCAGAACTCCGAATTTATGCCATGTTTATGCCTTTGTAAAATTTCTTCCTGCTTGCTAATAGTTATTTGGATTCAGTTTATCTTTGCACTTCCTTCTTTGCTCTAGTTCTCCATACCTTCCTTGTTAGGTATGGATCCTTCCATCAAACAATCTTTGTTTCTGCCATTCTTACCCAGTTTGCTTCCTTAATTCTCTGATGTCTTCCTGCCCATCCTATCCACCATACCATATTAACGGGGTTCAAATTCTCCCATATCTTCCTACCTATGCTTGAACTGCTATTTCCTTAAACATTTCCTCAGTCATCTCCAAAAAAACTATCTGTTGTCTATTCCTCCAGAAGCAAAAGAAGGCAAACAGGACACAGATAGAACATCGTAGATACTTTCAGGTCACTATTCTTCTACTGTCATTCATCATAGACTCTTTAGAAGTTCATAACCAAAGTTTGTCTCTTTGTATAATTTATTTACTTCCATACCAGTTTTAAATTTTTTTAATTAAAAAATTTTAAGTTTATTTATCTATTATTTTGAAAGAGATAGCACAAGTTGAGGAGAGGAAGAGAAACTGGGAGAGAGAAAGAATCCCAATCAGGCCCTTGAACTCACAAACTGTGAGATCATGACTGCTTTCATCTGTGGGCTTCTAGAGTGGCTTCTAGGAAAGGCTACTCTTGGTCCTAGGGTATAATCCCACACTTCCCAGGACCTTCTGTTGCCTTTAAGTCACCTGTACTGGTTACTCCATTTGGGTTACAGGCCATGCTGGAAATCCAGACCCCAATTCTGTTCTCACCTCTTTGTTCCTCTCACCACGTGTGAGGAAAGGGAAGAAAGTAGAGCTCCAGGCTTGAAGTCCCTCTCACTCCCAGGTGAAGGGTATGTGTGGAGCAGATGAGCCCTCTGAGCAAATTGGACTTAACTTCTGCCAAAACATGAAGCTTGTTTGCATATCATGTCCTAAATGCTGTTTAAATAAAGCAGCTGTTTCAATTAGTGATGAACATTTGGGATCAATAAAAATGTTTCAAGCATTAGCACACAAGATTAGAAGATGATACATTTGTTAATGAAAGTGTGGGTGACCCCAGTTCATCCTAGATATTAAAAAAAATGCATAATTGCTACCCTCTATTAAAGAGTCTCACTACAAAGGGAACTTCACTGCTATTAAAAATTAACTTGTATATACATAGCAAAGGAGTCACCCATGAATCTTCAATTTTTTTTTTTATGGACTATGTAACAGTTCACAGTACAAGGTGTAATGGAAAATTGAACTGGGAAATAATAAACTCTTCTTTCTGGTGGTTTGAAAATATGGCCACAAATTGTTTGACACTGCCTTGAATGTGGTGATATGGTGGGATTGTGGGCCGTAGTGACTTCATCCTAACAAATAGTATGCTAGAATGCAGCAGAAAGAAAGTGATGTAATTTCTGACATCTGATCAGGAAATTTTACAAAACTTCTTGCCTAATTCTCCGTCTTTAAAAAAATTTTTTTTCAATGTTTATTTATTTTTGAGAGAGAGAGACACAGAGTGTGAGTGGGGGAAGGTCAGAGAGAGGGAGACACAGAATGTGAAGCAGGCCCCAGGCTCTGAGCTGTCAGCACAGAGTGCGACACGGAGCTCGAACTCACAAACTGTAAGATCATGACCTGAGCCAAAGTCCGCCGCTTAACTGACTGAGCCACCCCAGCACCCCAATTCTCTGTCTTTTTGACTCTTCTTTAGAACCAAACTGCCATCGTGGAAATAGCCTGGTCCCCATGCAGAACCCACCTGTAAGTGTCCAGGCCAACAATTCCTGCTAAAATCTCAGCCAAAAGGCAGCGTTGACTACCAGACATGGGAGTGAGAAAACCTTTGGGATGAATCAAGCCCCAGTCTCCATTTAACCGGAACTATAGGAGAGACTGAGCAAGCGGCACCTAGCTCAACCTAATCACCCCAGAAATGTGAGAGATAATAATCATAATTGATTTTGTTTGTTGAAGCCACTACATTTGGGGTGGTTTGTTCTGTAGCTAGAGATGACCAGAACATTCCTATATCTATTGTCCTATCCATCATTCTACCCATCTTTTCTAAATCTTTAAGTTATTTCATAAAACAAAATAAACCCGTGTTCTCCTTATCATTTTAAACATGGTGATACTTGTCACCTAAATAGGTTTAAACAGTTCAGAATAAGCCAAAAGAAACAAAGAAGTTATTTATCTAAATACATTCGTTGTACAGGTAAGGAAACTAGGAAGGCAGTGAAAAGAAAGATGTGGGCAGGTCCTGCAAAGGGTCATGAACAGGAGAGGCTGAGGACCATTCCCCTTCCACCAGTGATCCCCAGAACTTGCCATTCTGTCTATTGTCATAACCAGGCTTTGTTGAGTATTTCATTCACTAGTACGCTTTGCACATAAAAGTCAGATGTGAAGACAAATAAAAGCTCTTATTTGAGGTACTCACAGGTTCTTAAGGTTTTGGGGGAACGACAACAACCTTCAGCATTGTCACTTTCAGGGCTACTCCCAGAATCCCTGTCATAAGTAAAGAGAAGAATAATATGAACCACACAAACAAATTAAAAAACAATTCTCTATCTTCCTTAAATCTGATGGATCCTTAAAAATTTTTGCTACCTACATGATCTGCAAAGACCACAGATGTATTGCATATATCATTTGATCTTTTATGTTGTTTGAAAGATTTAAAACATGAGAAAAATTCAAAAAGGAAATTAATAATCATTCATATTTCCACCACTCACTTTTTCAGTAAAATGATACATGTTCATTTTCAAACAATGAAGAGAAGAATAAATTTGCTAATATAATAATGATGCTGATAATAATGCTAAACCTAATCCAAAACCTCAAAAATAGGTGGTCAAAAGTTAGGACTAAATAGGTACTCTCTCCAAAAATGATGCTTTTTTTTTTTTTTTTAAGTAAGCTCTATGCCCAACCTGGGGCTTGAACTTACAACCTCAAGATTAAGAGTCACATGCACTACCGACTGAGTCAGCCAGGAGCCCCCCAAAATGATGCTTTCTTGAAAAGTTCTCTTTTATCAGCTTACGTTTTCCACATTTTTTTTTCTCTCATAAAGTTAGAAGGAGTATTCTGCAGCTGTCAACTCTGGTTGCATTCCTAAAGATTAATTAGCAGGTGACAGTCTTAATAGAAACAGCTATCTCCCTTAAAAGATTCCTTGGTTTTCAGAACCCATCAACTCTAGTCAAATTACTCTTAGTATTTCTGATCGCTTTGCTCAACAAGCTGTCAATTAATATTTGGCTACTCAGACACTGTTTACCTGATCTATTTTCAGAAAAAAGAAAAATAAAGAAAAAGATTTGCTTACCCAGATGTCTACTTTTGCCTGAATTTGGTGTTGTATAAACATATTGACTGTTTCCAAGAACAGTTCTTCTTTCCACAACATCTTCTAATTTTCTGTTTGATTTTTATGAATAATACTGTCTTTTTATACAAACTTTTTAGTGAGATTATATATCCCAACTCAATTTTTTTTTAATTTTTTTTTCAACGTTTTTACTTATTTTTGGGACAGAGAGAGACAGAGCATGAACGGGGGAGGGGCAGAGAGAGAGGGAGACGCAGAATCGGAAACAGGCTCCAGGCTCGGAGCCATCAGCCCAGAGCCTGACGCGGGGCTCGAACTCACGGACCGTGAAATCGTGACCTGGCTGAAGTCGGACGCTTAACCGACTGCGCCACCCAGGCGCCCCAATCCCAACTCAATTTTTATTCTGCATTTTATATCTGTGAATACTTGCAGATATTTTGGTTAGCAGTTTAAAGAATACCTTTTTTTTTTTTTGTAAAGAACAGTAAAGAACATGTGATATATATATGTATTTTTCCTCCCTTCGATATCTATATGTATTTTTAGGGTTTGATATACATCTTTTTTGAAAAAAATTTTTAGTGTTTATTTGGTTTTGAGACAGAGAGAGCACGAACAGGGGAAGGGCAGAGGGAGATGAGAGACAGGGACACAGAATTCAAAGCAGGCTCTGGGCTCTGAGCTGTCGGCACAGAGCACGAAGCGGGGCTCAAATCCACGAACGGTGAGATCATGACCTGAGCTAAAGTTGGATGCTTAACTGACTGAGCCACCCAAGCACTCCTGGTCTGATATACATCTTAATTTAAAGATATCATAGATATAATGGTAGGATATTTTAGCATTTGTAAGAAAGGTCATACAAAATGGACAAAGCAGAAAAGAATAGAGATATTTTCATATACATCTCCAAATGGCCAACTAGAGGGCAATAAAAATGGAATGTATGCTGCACTTTGTACCATTTTGCCTCTGGGAAATTGAGTTGTCTTAAGCAAGGGGCTCTAACCTGGGTTCCAAGAACGGAGTGGATATATGAAATTCTGTCTTTATTTCCACTGACTTTTAACTGCAGTATAGCATTCTCAAACCACAGTAATATTTGTTGTACCTATAACTTGGTCACCAAAGAAATATGTATACATCACATTTCAGTTGTTAAAGATATCTTGAAATATTGTTCATATTTATCACTACTTTGAAAGTATGACAGTTATATTAGCCCCAACATTAGATCTTATTATGCATTGTGTCAATGAAGAAGTACACATTTTAATATATTATAGTATTTTTTACTTTTTGATAACCTAATGGAATATTAGTAATTTTTCTATAATCCTTGCATCTTATTTTATGTATTTATGTCTGAACACCCTATTTGGTGAAGAGGCATAGCTTTCACCAAATTGCCAAAGAGGCTGATAGTATAAAAAAAGTTAAGAAAAATCTGATCTAGAGGGGTGCCTGGGTGTCTGAGTCGGTTATGCGTCCGACTTGGGCTCAGGTCATGATCTCACGGTTCGTGGGTTTCAGCCCCACTTCGGGCTCTGTGCTGACAGCTCTGAGTCCGGAGCCTGCCTGGGATTCTGCCTCTCCCTCTCGCTCTCCGCCCCTCCCCCACTTGCTTGAGCGCGTACTCGCGCGCATGCGTGCACGCACACGCGTGCTTGCGTGCTGTTTCTGTCTCTCTCGCTCAAAAATAAATATACATTAAAAAATTAAAAACAAAAAAGAAAATCTGATCTAGAGCGAGAGGGTCAAGGCAAATTCCTACAATCCTTTGCTTTCTGCGGTTTCACTTTTCACAGTTTCGGTTCCACGATTTCAATTAGCGCAGTCAACAGAGAAGCAGATGACCCTCCTTCTGAGGAATCATCATCAGGTCAATAGTAGCCTACTATGTCACAACGCCTCCGTCATTCACCCCACGTCAGTTCATCATATTGGCAGTTTATCATCGCCCATCCTCATAAGAATGGTGAGTACATACAGTAAGATATTTTGAGAGAGAAAGACACCACATTCACATTACTTTTATCACAGCATATTGTTAAAATTGTTTGATTTTATTATTTTGTTAATCTCTTTCTGTGCCTAATTTTTAAATTAAACTTTATCATGCGTATGTATGTATAGGAAAAAACGTAGTAAGGGTGGTGGAGGGATAGGTGAAATAGGTGAAGGGGATTAAAAGGTACAAACTTCCAGTTATAAAATAATTAAGTCACAGGAATGAAAAAGTACAGTGTAGGGAATATACTCAATAATATTATAATAACCTTGTATGGTGACTGATGTTTACTACACTTACTGTGGTGAGAATTTTGTGCTCTATATAATTGTCGAACCACTATGTTGAACAGCATTAACTAATATAATATTGTATATAAACTATCCTTCAATTAAAAAAAAAAAACAAGAGTATATATAGGGTCAGTACTATCGGTGGCTTAAGGCATCCACTGGTGGTCTTGAAACATATCCCCAGGGGATAAGGGAAGATTTCTATACTTAGTATGTACACTTGGCCTGTGATCTGCTCTAGTTTCCATAGAGACTTGCCTAATTCTAATTGCTAATACAGTGCAGTAAAATGAAATGTTTTAAAATCATGGCTCTCCAGAATCCAGCTTTTGGTGAGCTTTTAGTAAGAATCAGGACGCACATAAAATCTCCACTACAGCATTCTTTCACTTGGCTGGCTGTTTAGGGTCAAGCTACTTTAGGATACAGGGTGAATGATGAAGCCCCTAAGCAATAATTATAATGCAGAACAATAAACACTTCAACACCTCTTCAGCCTTCATTCACACTCTCCTATGCCAACCCTGTGGTTCATACACACACGCAAATGACTTGTGCTACCCCTTTGCTGTGCCCCCATTGCTTTTGTTATTCTTTCTGTGCTCTTTCCTTAGAGTGAACATCTTCTCCTTCTCTAGACTCTGGCCATCAAGAGCTTATTCATTTTTCTAAGCCTAATTTGTATATGATAAATAAAGCAACAGAGTATAGAAAATACATGAAAAAAGGGTTTAGAATCTCATCATTATCCTTAAATGTCTTTTCCTCTTCCATAAAGTTCTCTGTAATATCTAGTGATGTTCTTCTTTTATCAACTCATAGATGCTTTTTTTCCATATAATATGTAATACTGAATGCATCCTGTCTTGTACAACTGCAAACATTTGTGTATTTTTTTTTCTACTTGATGCTGGGCTTCTTGAGGGCCAGATATAACTTATCTATCACTGTATTCTTCAGTACCAAAATGAGTGCTTGGGATACTACCTAGTATGGATTTGTTGAATGAGTACATAAGTCAATATTGCTGGAAAGAAGAGAAAGTCATATTAGTATAGAAAATTATTTTCAAAGGGGTCATTTCTGAGCACAGCTGATTCATTGATCAATTTTAAATTGTGTCTAAAACCATGCTTTTATACTGGTCCTTGCCAACCAATTCTTTTGGGATTAATTAGAATAAGAATTTGTTAACTGTTTTTGCTTATGCTAATGTTTCATATTCTCATAAAGTTAAATGTGTCATGAGTATAAAGCCTACCTCCCATGCCATTTAATTTTTTTCCAGTTTATTTATTTTGAGAGACAGAACAAGTGAGGGAGAGGCAGAGAAAGGGAGAGAGAGAATCCCAAGCAGGCTCCCCACTGCCAGTGTAGAGCCCAGTGTGGGGCTCTATCCCACAAACCATGAGATCACGACCTGAGCTGAAACTAAGCGTCAGATGCTTAACTGACTGAGCCACCCAGGCTCAGTTTATTTATTTTTTAGTAATCTAAATTTTTTAAGTTTATTTATTTTAAAATTTTTAAAGTTTATTTTTTAGTAATCTAAATTATTTTAAGTTTATTTATTTTTAATTTTGATTTTGATTTTTGATTTTATTTTTTATAATCTAAATTTTAAAAGTTTATTTACTTTAAAATTTTTTTAAGTTTATTTTTTTTTTAGTAATTTCTACATCTGATTTAGGGCTCACACTCACCACCTCAAGACCAAGAGTTGCATGTTCTTGTGACTGAGCCAGCCAGGCACCTCTAAATTTTAAAAATATTTATCTATTGCTTATAAAGAACAGTTTGTATTATATTTTTAACAACACCTGGAAGATACTCAGTGCCATAAAGCTCATTTGAGAAAATATATCCTTTGGGACACATCGTGTTTCAGTAAGAAACAACATCCAAAATCAGTGGCTTCATATAATAGTTTAATTCTTGCTTGTAGTACATGTTCATCATAGCTGGAGAAGGTACACTCAGAGACCCATGCTGAGGAAGGATCAGTTTTTACATCTGGCACGGAAGGGGAATCTGAAAAATCGCCCAGTGGCCCTTGAATTTGGAAATGACATACAGCACTTTTTCTCACATGTTTTTGGCTGAAGAAGTAATATGTTCATACTTCAACATTGGTGAGGAAGTGCAATGATATTACCATATGCCTCCAAAGAGAAGAATATGAATATTTTTTAAGAGTTCTAAAAGCAGTCCAGTCAGTTTATGAGAATTTTTTTTAACCTTTTCTTACTTCCCAGTGTTACCTTGCTAATTAAACCTAGAGACCAGACCAGAGGTTTTTGTTGAGACACTGTAATGTTATTACATTTCAGATTACATAAGAATGTTAACTGAAGAGGTACTATACAGGACTTCCATTCTGGCCATGATTTTAAATGTGCATTCTTAAATTTTATTTGTGCCTGGAATTTTCTTCAAAGACAAATAATTGTTGCAGGGAGTATGGCCAGAGTCGCAAAAGATGAGTCCACAAACAGTGCATTTAAGTGAAGGTCCTCATACTTGAGTGGGAATGAGGCCCTGACTCCAGAATGAAGTTTCTTTTTATTAGGATAATTGCTAAAGACTACGTGCATAAAGTCAGCTAAGCAAGTGTGTTAATCAATCTAATGGTTTAGCTTTTCAAGGTTGAATTTCAAGTTAATTGGTTTCTATAACACTAGGAAGGGTCAGGTGTGAAGGAGGATCCGACCCTGAAGAGCCATGTAAATAGCTCCAGGTGTTCCTTATGAGCTGCAGCCGTGTTCAGCTGTGTAAACATGTCCTAAGGCCTTGCACCTTCTCCAGCCCTTCCCTTTTGAAGTTTTTTCCTTTGATGCTTCTCTCCTGCATTTCCCACAAATAATAAGAGCTTTAAGAAAAGTGTAATCTTATAACATTACTAAGTATTATTTTATTAAGAAATATTTAAAGACCAGGGTGCCTGGGTGACTCAGTCAGTTAAGTGTCTGACTTTGGCTCAGGACATGATCTCACGATTTGTGAGTTCAAGCCCCACACTGGGCTCTCTGCTGTCAGTACAGAACCACTTGGGATCCTCTCTCTCTCTCTGTCTCTCTCTGGCCCTCCCCCACTCTCTCTCTCTCTCAAAAATAAGTAAACATTTAAAAAAAGAATTTAAAAAAGCAATATTTAAAGATCAAAAGGCCTCATTATGCAAATGAAAGCAGATTGGTGAAATAATGGATAACTTTGTGCCATTTGGGATAAAAATCCATATTGTATGCCCTTGTGGAGGAGACCATTGATTGTTTACCCAATAACCATTTGTCCTTTCCTCCTCACTGACAGAACTTTAATTTTACTTAGTCATGTGAGGAGAGAGGGTTCTCAGTCTACTTTCTAGCTAGGTTCGGTCATCGGATTAAGATTTGGCCAGTGGGCTATGAGCAGAGGTGCTGTGTTGAATTCCTGGGAAGCTTTTCAAAATGGAAAGGGCACACTCTTACTACTGTCCTCCCTCTTTTTTCTTCTGCTGTCTACAACGTGGATGTGATGGTTGGAGTTCTGAAAATTTTCATTAAGTGCATAGAGATTTTCCTGCTACATGACTGAGAGCCTGGAATTGTCATAAAGCAAATAGGATCCCAGAAACAGAAGAAACTCTTTAGCATTTCAGAAAAATCAACCTTTTTAGTGAACTTGTGAATGTTTTAATTCATCATAGGCTTTGGGACTCATCTGTCTATGCCAGTGATAAAATAACAAACCGAGGACTTCTATAAAAAGGTCAGTCCCTTTTCCTTGACAAATTTTGTGGCTTTGCCTTTGTAAGTCCCACTCTTGCCTTTGATTGGCAGACAGTCTTCACAGAGGTATATGGAGTAAATCCTTAATCCTTTAAACTAATGGCTCAGAGTGATTTTTAGAGGGTCAGCCTGCAGGAGGCTGACTTCTCTATGTTGGATCATGTTCTCCCTGACTTATGTTGGATCATGACTCCTTCACTCAATGTTTCCTTAGCTTTATGTTTCTTTTATCATTGGGAGGGTTGAGAGAACTGAGAAAGTTCAGTAATATAGATGTAAATGGAAGAGACTATATGAGAAAGAATAATCAATAAATCTTGAGACCATGATAGACACACTTCTTAAGCTTTACTTCATGCTGACTTGGTAGTTATTTTAGATGAGTACTTCTAAGGTTTTCTTTCCTGTCAAAATTAAATTATAAATATTTTTATACTTGTGAATTCTGTTTTATTTTTGGCTTGGCAAATATACCATAACAAGAAAAATACCTTTACTTGTAACTTTAGTGTCTATGGCTTCAGTAACTTTGGAACTTTGGATCTAGTCAAACACATTCCAGAACATTATGTAAAGAAATAAGCATGTTAAAATCTGTGAGACAAAATTCTTCTATTGCATCCCAAATTGTGAAAGTAGATTCACTTTTGCTGTTCATTAAATGAGTCTGTTTTTTGTTACTTGTGCTCAGTGATACCTATAGCACTGTTTTTAAGTTTGACTCGTTTATTACATGATACTGTAAATTATTCAAAATTACAAGTAAAAAAATCTTTTGAGACGATTCAGGTGAGATCTACATCACAAAGTAACCACCTAATCAAGACAATGCAAGGGACTGAAAAGTTAGGTTTCTAGATGAGCTGTTTGTTTACTAACATGTTTGGTAATAATAATGTTTGATATCTACAAATAAGTTAGCATACAATATCTAAAATTGTGTGGTATTATATGGTATGATATGGTATTGTATGGTATGGTATGGTAATAAAGCTCAACTCATTAATTCATGTTGTGTTGTTAATTAAAGCCAAATGAGAAAGAAAGGCTTTGAATGCCCTAGTAAAGCATAACATGAACTTTCAATAAAGCAAATGCACTGAGAGGAAATGGTATCTTCTTTAGCAACTTTTCTCCCAGAATATCCAATAGAGACATCAAACATCTTATATAATCTTTAGAATTTCTTTAAAATACTGGCTTCAGTACAATTCACTTTTGGAAATTAAAATACACTAATTTTAATCTTAGCAAGATTGGCCCAAGCATTGTAATGATTTCAGATGACTTTAACATTGGGAAGTTCCATGTAATCAAAATTACCCCAACAAAAGTTGCGCCATTTTTACATCTAAAAGGATCACACAGACAGAAACAAAGGTGTGAAGTATACTAATTGCACACCAGTAAAGGCCAATATATAAATCCATTTCATTAATAGAAATTTACATTATTTTCTTTTGCCTTTACATTCCGTAATTGTCATATCAATACTTCTTTTTTTTTTTTTTTTTTCAACGTTTCTTTATTTTTTTTTTTTGGGACAGAGAGAGACAGAGCATGAACGGGGGAGGGGCAGAGAGAGAGGGAGACACAGAATCCGAAACAGGCTCCAGGCTCTGAGCCATCAGCCCAGAGCCCGACGTGGGGCTCGAACTCACAGACCGCGAGATCGTGACCTGGCTGAAGTCGGACGCTCAACCGACTGCGCCACCCAGGCGCCCCTCAATACTTCTTAATCTGTTTCAGCCTTGATAGTTTTCTGTAGTTTAAAAGATATTAGAATTATAAAGCAATCTAAGTTGTAAAAACCCTACTTCCATATTCAGAATTCAAAGACTCTTTCTTTCTTTTTAAAATTTTATTTATTTAGTTAGTTAGTTTTGAGAGAGAGAGAGAGAGAGAGAGAGAGAGAAAGCGCCCACGTGGGGAGAGGGGCAGGGGGAGAATCTTAAAGCAGTCTCCATGCTCAGCATGAAGCCCAACATGGGGCTTGATCCCATAACCCTGGGATTTTGACCTGAGCCAAAATCAAGAGTCAGAATTTCAACCAAGTGAGCCATCTAGGTGCCCCCAAAGACTCTTTCTGAACGATAAGCACTGACTTCACAAATCGATGGACGAAGTTTAAATATTAATGCTACCAGGTGTATATTTATTCAGTTACATGTACATGGACCTAGTAACACATAAACAGATATATTTAAATAAAAGTGTGAATCATATAAATTAATTATTTGAATAAGTTAAAATCAATATGTAAATTTAGACTAAATTTATTTGGTGCAAATTATACTGAATTCCTTCTGATAATTAACAGTTTATAAAATAAAAATATTTACCAGTGGTTCATGTGGTTAACTAATTGGCCAGATTCAGTTCATTGTTGAGGTAAAGATAACAAATGTTGAGGATTCCATCAAAATGACACTGAAATAAACGAGGCAAGAATTATTTAGAATTCTACTGCACCAAAATCCACATGACTACAAAAAATTCTTCCCCTTTTTCCACCATTCATGAAAAATAATTACAATCTGAATTCTACAGTTTAAAAAGTCTAAGTTTTATCATACTTCCATTCAAAACATGTATGTTAGAAGAGAAAGCACAGATTCCCAGGCCTCCCTTCTGGAGACTGATTCAGTTGATGTGGAATGTGGCCCAGAAATTCATTATTTAAAATAAATATCCCCAAATAGCCTTATCGGAGAAGTTGAGAAGAAATGAGGTAGCCCAAGAAGATGTGGGCAAAGCCCATAATCTACCAAAGGTCACCTCTGTGCCTCTGACAATCACTCTTCATATTGTCTTGCCCACTCCTACCAGCAGAAAGATCCTAGGTTAAGTCCATAAGGTTGCTTCCTCCAGCCAACTTTTTCATAATCGTTTTGGTGTTCCTCAAACCAGTATCAAAGAAAAAGAAAAAAAAAGGAAGAGGAGGGAGAGGCAATAACATGTATACATGTGATGCTGTGCTATATATATCTTCTATTTTATCATCTCTAGGCCAAAGCATTCAACTACTTTATTCCTCATATCAACATTTTGACTGGGTATTCTTATTTAATAGCTGTACTAGCAAAGATTTAGAATAAGTAATACAGGACAACTTCTGAATGTAAAAAAATTAAATCAATAAAAACCAAGCCAGTAATAAGATTAATGAAAGATTCTATTTGTTGCACACATAGGTGCACACATATCCACACACACATACCCACATATACACAACTGTAATATTTTTGACCCTTGAAAAATAGCATCAGATTCTCCCCCTCCCTTTTTTAAGTTTTTATTTTTCTCACCTGGTGCTCATCAGGACAAGTGTATTCCTTAATCCCTATCACTGATTTCACCCATCCATCCACCATCTCCCCTCTGGTACACATCAGTTTGTTCTATATACTTAAGAGTCTCTTTCTTGGCTTGTCTCTCACTTTCTCTCCCTTTTTTCCCTTTGCTCTTTTGTTTTGTTTCTTAAATTCCACATGTGAGTGAAATGGTATTTGTTTTTCTCCGACTGACTTATTTTGCTTAGCATTATACTCTCTAGCTCTATCCATGTTGTTGCCTATGGCAAGATTTCATTCTTTTTTATGACTGAATAATATTCCATAAACACACATACACACACATACCACTTCTTTATCCATTCATCAGTTGCTGGACACTTGGGCTGTTTCCATATCTTGGCTATTATAAAAAATGCTGCTATAAACATAGGGGTGCATGTATCCCTTTGAATTAGTATTTTTGTACATACTGTTTTCTGTAGTGGCTGTACCAATGTGCATTCCCACCAACAATGTAAGAGTGTTCCCCTTTCTCCACATCCTAACCAACACGTGTTGTTTCTTATGTTGATTTTAGCCATTCTGACAGGTGTGAGGTGATATCTCACTGTAATTTTGATTTGCATTTCCCTGATATGAGTGATGTTGAGCATCTTTTCATGTGTCTGTTGGCCATCTGGACGTCTTCTTTGGAGAAATGTCTCTTCATGTCTTTTGCCCATTTTGTATTTTTATTTTTTTTCTTCTGCTCATTTTTTAATTGGACGATTTGTTTTTTGGGTGTTGAGTTGTATAAGCTCTTTATATATTTTGGACATTAATTCTTTATCAGATATGTAATTTGCAAATATCTTCTCCCATTCCATAGGTTGCCTTTTAGTTTTGTTGATTGTTTACTTTGCTGTGCAGAGCTTTTTATTTTGATATATTTCCAATAGTTTATTTTTATTTTTGTCCCTTGTCTCAGAGGACATATCTAGAAAAAAGTTGCTATGGCCGATACTAGAGAAATTATTGCCTGTGCTCTCTTCTGGGATTTTTATGGTTTCAGGTTTCATATTTTGGTCTTTAAACTATTTTGAATTTATTTTTGTGTCTGGTATAAGAAAGTGGTCCAGTTTCATTCTTTTGTGTGTTGCTTTCTAGTTTTCCCAGCAGCATTTGTTGAAGAGATCTCCTTCTGTTTTAACCTGATATTTCTAATGCTCTTTTCTTTGAATTGTAAGATACCATTATTATTTACTAAAAAATTTTCACTCTATAAAATTAATTACAGTAAAAGGCAATGTATGAATTATGCAAGACATATGATGGACTTTCAGATGTACCTATATCACCGTAAAGTTATAGTTAAGCAAATATGTAAGGAAGTGTTCTTCTCCAGAGAGTAATTTAAATTTAAAATCAGGCACTGAATTCTCATTTAAATTTCATAAAATTATGAGGCAAAAAAGAAAACCACTCCGATGCTTCTGTAAGTTTCTATGAATCTAGGGTGAATCATTGGGGCAATTTATTTTGGTAGTAATCTATTGCTATTACACAGGCATAAGGATAAGACATTTTGATACACAGATCAAAAGATTAAGCCAATATAATAAATATTTGATCTTGTATACACTGTACATGCACTACTTGGAGATAAAATAGCATTCCTGTTGTTTCTGTTTGATGAGCTCCTGCTTAATTACAGTAAACACATTTTCCTTAAAATAAATGGAAACATTAATTGTAAAAGTAAGATACAAATTGCTTGAGAAGAAAATAACCTAGGGGTGCCTGGGTGGCCCAGTTGGTTAAGCATCTGACTTTGGCTCAGGTCATGATCTCACGGTTCATGAGTTCGAGCCCCATGTTGGGCTCTTTGCTGATATCGCAGAACCTGGACCCTGCTTCAGATTCTGTGTGTCTTTCTCCTTCTGCCCCTCCCCTCTCTCTCTCTCTCTCTCTCTCTCTCTCTCTCTCAAGAATAAACATTAAAAATTAAAAAAAAAAAACTACTTGATGATTGCAGTTTCTAAAGCAGTAGTTCTCACATTTCAGTGTTCATTATAATCACTTGAGGTGCTTGTTTAAAATTCAGATTCCCAAGGTTTTACCTGCCGAGATTGTGATTACGTGAATCTGACTTGGATCCCAGGACCCTGCATTTAAAACAAGCTCTTCAGGTGCTTTTGATGTAGGTTGTCCATGGATTCACCTCTGATAAATCCTGTCCTAGACTTACCCTTCTCTGACTTTATTCTGCATAGGAATCCCCTGGGGGTGGTGTTAAAATGGAAGTTCTGATTCGGTAGTTTGTAGGGGAGGGGTTTGAAGATTCTAGCATGTTCCCTTGGTGAAATAAATGCTTATACTTCATACACCACACTTTTTGAGAAGCAAGGTTCTAAAGCCTAAACATTTGTCAAACATACACCAAGACCCTCAGAGATAAAATAACTTATGTCAAAGACATAATACTTACCAATAAGGAAGTTAAATGAGTAGTCCTGGGAAATGAGGCATACCAAAAAGGAAGTTAACTGAGTAGTCATGGGAAATGAAGGGTGTGACTCAGGGATTTTTTTTAGCTAGAAAGGGGATTATTTAGTGGTTATGTTAATTAGGGATTGAAAATTATCACCTTAGAGAGGACTTAAATAGTCCACTCGTCTGTACCTATTGGGTAAAAAATATGTCCTACTATTCACTGGGCAGAAAAGAGCCTTCAGTCAGATCCAGTGAGAATCTTTCAAAGATAATAGTACTTTTTCAGCTTTAAGTGTTGCTTATAACAGTTGTGATGAAGCACAGCATTGAGTTTTATGCCATCTAGACAAATGCTGCTATGGATGGGAATTTTTCCCTTGAACAGTGGAGAATTTGCTCAGCAAAACAGAACAGATGATTATGAAGTCACAAAAGCTTGGTTAGCAGATTTCTTTTCTAAGTTTTCTCAAGTACCTTCTTTTCAATGTTATTATTTCTGTTTTCATTTTATGTTAAGAAATGGATTCAACAATTGGTAGAACTCCATGTTAGTCCTCTGATTTAAACAATAAACAGACTTAATGTTTCCTGTATTATGTGTAGAGAGGAGAAGGAACTCCCAGCTTACTATTTCCTTGAGTTGCATCAGGCAGACTAAGGGCTCTCAAATATGTTCAGTTAGCTGAGTATATAAAATCCGTGGTTTCCTTTGGAAATGGATGAAATATAGATGCTTGGTTTAGCTAATTACATAATTTTATGCAATACTAAAGACGTTAGCAAATGTTAGTACACTAAGTTTTGTGAGCTGTAATCATTTATAAGTGTTCCTGCTAACTCCCTTAGGCAAGATCAACCCTGGAAAAGCTATAAAGTGAGAGGAAACATTCATTTCAGGAATTTACACAACAACCGCAATGAACCTGGAGAGAGGCATGGTGGTTTAGGATTGTTTGGGGACTGAGGGTCAGGCGAGTGGCTGCAGGTGGCAAGAAGTAGGCCATGAGAGGAGAGGCTGGACAATCTTATGAAGTTCTGTTCTCTGCCTCTCCCATGATCTGTCTAGGCACAACCACCACCCTCCCTACATTACAGAAAAATGTGTAGACCCCAGGCTAGACCTCCAGATGTTTGAGTCCACAAGTTGGGGTGAGGAGGTAATGCAAAAGCAGGGCAGATGGACTCCTTAGATAATCCCTCTTCACCCACTCCTTTCAGGTCCCCAGGACTGGTGAATTGGTGGATTATATCTTTAGATATAATTAGCACTGCTACTGCTAATCTCTAAGAAGTTGAGGAAAAGTTCTGAATAAAAGAGTTGCCTGGTAAGTGGGCAGCAAACTGGAATGACCAACAGCAGTTCTTGTCATGCCTGGGGCTTTGCACTTAAACTCCCTCGGACTGACACAGACCAGGCCTAGGCTCAGGCCCTTCTCAAGTACAGCCAACCAGACAAGATGGCTAATGTCCCTTACTTATCCTTACACAAGTTCACAGGCCAAACTAACTAGCCCTCTGAGAGGTGCAACCACATTAGAGAACTCTCCCAAAAAACAACATGCAAGGAGGAAGAGATAGTAAACCTGAAAGAATACTACAAAAATGTGGAAGGCAGAAGGAAGATGCTAACCTCTTGACTATAGGATTCCCAGATCGAGTCATGTTTTTAGAAAAACACTTATGAGAGAAAACCATAAAATGAGAAAAAATTCCAAACATTAAGACTTTCTCTCCTAAGCTCTGAAAGATAGCCATTGGCCCCTATCAGCAAGAGAGAATCCCAATATCTCAGAGAACACCAATGTTCTTCAAAAGAAGAATTTGAAGACCACCGATATGGACAACTCTGGACAGAGCCTTGGGAGCCCACAAACTGGCCAGCTAATTATTCTGGCTCTGCTAAATCTGGCCTGGGTTGCCTTATTTGTTAACTGTAATGTTTAAAATTTGATAAAGTGATCACAGTCACTGTTGCATAGAATTATAGGGAATATATGTGGACATTTTTATGTTATTTTAATGTACTTTTAATATGAGATTATTAATAATAATTAAATTTCTGTCATTTTTAAAATGCAACATTAAAAAACTAGGTCACTTTTTGTAATATTGCTTATAATTAAGTATAATCTATTAACTGACATTAAAATTCCTTTCTTATTTAATACATTTTATTTTTAATTGCAAAAGTAATACATGTATATCATAAAATATTGATTTTACAAATTTTAACATTTAAAATTTTTGAATTTATATTTCCGCTGCCAAAGTTTGTGAATCACATCCATACAAGTGAGAACAGAGTCAAAGTCTTCTAATTAATCTTGTCTTCTACCAAATCTTGCATCCCTCACAAGAAGTAATCGCTTAAACTCAGTCTGCTAAACTCTCAAGATACAATAAAAAAATTTTGGAGAAATATATAATTATAATAGTTTCCCACCTTCTGAGGGAAAAAATCTTCTTTGTTCTTAATGATTTTTCCAGAATTTCTACAATTTTACATGTTGAGGTATGAGGTGGTATCTCATTGTAGTTTTGATTTGCATTTCCCTGATGATGAGTGATGTTGAGCATCTTTTCATGTGTCTATTGGCCATCTGGATGTCTTCTTTGGAGAAATGTCTCTTCATGTCTTCTCATTTTTTAATTGGGTTATTTATTTTTTGAGTGTTGAGTTATATAAGTTCTTCATATATTTTGGATATTAACCCTTTATTGGATATGTCATTTGCAAATATCTTCTCCCATTCCATAGGCTGCCTTTTAGTTTTATTGATGGTGCCCTTTGCTGTGCAGAAACTTTATTTTGATGTAGTCTCAATAGTTTATTTTTGCTTTTGTTTCCCTTGCTTCAGGGGACCTATCTAGAAAAAAGTTGCAAGGGCCAATGTCAGAGATGATACTGCCTGTGCTTTCTCTCTCTTTTCAAGTTTATTTATTTATTCTGAGAAAGAGAAAGCAAGAGAGAGAGAGAGTGAGAGCAAGCATGTGCACTAGCAGGGGAGAGGCAGAGAGAGAGGGAGAGAGAGAATCCCAAGCACACCCTGTGCTATCAGCTTGGAGACCAGTGTGGGGCTCGAACTCACAAATTGTGAGATCATGACCTGAGCCAAACCAAGAGTCGGACGCTTAACTGACTGAGCCACCCAGGCGCCCATGTGTGCTCTTTTCTAGGGTTTTTATGGTTTCAGGTCTCACATTTAGATGAGACAAGAATTTGTTTTTTTCCAATTTATAATTGAATCCTTATCAAGCATCACTCACACTCTTGTGCAGGCTACACAATTGTTTTCTCAAGGAGATTACAGTTATAAATTAAATATCACCAGGCATACTCTTGAAGATCAATATGGACAAGTTTTCAATATAAGAATAACATTTTTTATCCTCATGAAAGTAGGAATAAAAATACAGAGAACAGTTTGAAGAAAAGGAATGAACATGAATCAGATCAAAGTTATAAAATACTTGTGAAAAATAAGGTTATATCAGCCCATAGTGTGCTGAGAAAAAAAGCATGGGGAGACAGATAAATCTGGTTAATGTTTTTATGTAAACTAGTAGAAGGGATAATCTTAGATAAATGTAAATAATTAAAATTGTATGCTGGAAAATATTTCCTAAGTGCTAATAAAGAAAAATAATTTGAGGAAAAATGAGTTCAACATAGCCTGACAAGATATAGACAAGAATAGAGACAAAGTATTTCCCCACCAAAGATGATAGTTGCAGACATTGATGTAACTATATATAAATGTTATCAGCACCAGACTCAAATTTCATTTTCAGTTTCTTCTGCAATTTGATAAATATACAGTTACACTTTTAGCAATTCCGGTGTATATAAAAACCTTACTGGGAATTAGGTGATACTGGTCAGGAGAATTTTCATTTTTACTTCTCTTACTGTATCCTCATTTGAAAAATAATCTAATTGCGTAAATGTCTAAAGAAACCAGAACGCATTCAGATCATTAGATTCCCCCTAAAGTGTCAGTCCTTTCATGCATGAAATGAGTCTGAAGTAGCCTGAATGGGTAGGACTTTCAAAAGTACTTAACTCTCATTTTCCACTTCCTCAAACTCAATTAATTTCATAAATAAGAAAGGACTATGATTCATTGTAAGTGGTTATTATTATTAAGTATAAAATGTTTCTTTTACTCATAAATCCTGGTTCTGAAAGGGGCATATTTGCTAAGTCATTCGATTTTAATAAAATTATATCGATAATTACTGTTATTTGGGGCTTATACAAGAAATATCTAAAACTCAAGTTAGGTGCTTAACTCACATGTATGTTGGTCCCAGAGGTAACCATGCCTCTCTCAGCACAGTGTCATATAGAGTACAATAAAAAGACATCACCTTCTTGAGAGGTGCATTAGGAATAATTCATATATGCAGTCAGAAAACATGAGCATTGTGATTGGATTTGGGTCACAAATGTCAGTGATCCCCTTTCAAGGAAGAAAAATATAAATGGGAAGATACACAGATTATTAAAATATATAAAAAGAGTTAAAACAGTATAGCAATTGTTACATTATTTTTTAAGAAGTTACCAATTAATAGGACTGATATACAGAAACAGCAAACAGGAAAATTAAAGGAAATCAGAAGCACTTGCTGTATGTGTTAGAAGCTTTATTAGAATTACTAAAAGATAATGAGTTGTGTTTTAAGTAGAACATTGACCTCACAGCCTCAAAGACTCTGTAATAACCAGCCAGAACCCAGAATACTAGACTCTAGAAATGACTGAAGTGACTAAGACATTATTCCTCTCTTACAGAATCATATAATGCAGAAAAATACAAATAGCAAGTAGACAAACTACTGTACAATGAAAAAAGGATGGTAAGAGCTTTTGAATGAAAACCACATTGGGGGAACTTGCATTTGAGATGGGCCTTGAAGAATGCTATGATATTGAATAGTTTGTGTTTGGGGCAAGAAAAAAGGCATATTGTATCAGAAAGGAAAAGCTGTATAAGACACTATATAGAGATGTATGAAACTGTACAAGCTACATAAAGCACTTTATGGAAGGAGATAAGTGACATAATGTTCAAGAAAGAAGAAGTGCAACTTGAATCACAAATAAGATAAGGGGGGACAAGTAGTGTCAGGGCCACAATGTGGAGATACTGGATATCAGAGTAAAGGACTTAGTGTGTGAACAATAAGTGACATAACAGAAGCAGCAGTCAGGTAGATCAAACAGAGGTGATTGGGAAAAGTACTCTTCCTAGGAAACACATATTACAATAAAGCAAAAATTGATAATTATACTGATAAACAAGATAACTTTAAGATAGGGGTAGGAATAAATTTGATATAAAATCTAAAACTACAGAGGAATAACAAACAGCAGGGCCAATAAATATGGCCAAAATGTAAGTTGGAGGGAAAAATAGGCTCCAACCTATCGGAGGACCAGGATCAGAAAAAGGAAGGACTCTTTCTATCAGTTTATATAGTGCCCAAAATCTCCTAGAAAAGGTAGTGGGGGAGAATTATTCCTGGCAAAGGAGTATTGAGGTTGGTCTGAGGCAGAGTTTAAAAGACACACTGGCACAAGTGAGCCATCATCTTTCTGTAATTCCATAAAATGGAAATTTGTTATGTCGTAATGGCACATACTCAAGTTAGCAAATGAAAATGATCTGGGCCTGGCCTGGAAACACAAGTGGTAAAATGTTAGAAGAGACTTAAGTGTCATGTAGAAATAGGTGATGATAATTGGTAGCAGTTATTGGAGAAAAACACTATCCTCTCTGATAATCCAAAGTCCATACTTCCTTATAAACTCCTCTCCTTCTTGGGAAGAAGGAAGGGGTTTTTTGTTGTGCTGGTTGTTTTGTTTCATTTTGTCAATAAGCAGTAAGGTTTACAAAAAAAATAAATAAATAAAGTGCCTTAGAAGAGAATTGTTAGTAAAAAGTAAGATAGCTGGCTTGCCTCAGCAGGAAAGCTGGCTGTGATTATTATTTGAGGAAAACTAAAAAATATATCAGGACCCTAAATTCTCTCATTAGTGTTTTGTGATCTCACATTTCTTCAATAGAGAAAACATTAGAAAATAGATGTAGAGAAATTATTTCAGAGATAAATAAAATAAAAACAAAATTAGAGAAATTGATTCTCAGGTTCACTTTTGTAGCCCAAGAAGGTAATTTCCAAAATGAAAAATATGTCCCTACTTGGCCCTGTGTGTGATGGACCAGCTTATGGGTGTGATCCAAAAAGTGTTGTCTAGGGTCATGGGAAATGTGTTTTGTGGGAAGTGGTGAAAAACTAGTAACAGAACACTCTAGGCTCAAGTCTGGGGTTAATAAAATTTTTTGAACCCTTTCTTAGTATACATGACTTACAATAGGTAATGATGTAAAACTTATTTCAAAAACTAATCTTTGAAAAAATATATAATAGTATGAGCATGCAATAATTTATTTGGTTAATGAAAATAAGCATATAATAATTTATTTGGTATATTTTTCTCAAAGGAAAAATATAGTTGATAATAAGGATAGTACAGTGGGAAACCAGATAAAACTTTAAATGAAAGAACTCTCATAACTTACCTTATAATACATTTCAATGAAAAAAGCGAAAGAAATTACACTTTGACACTCTTACATTTAAAAAATGTTCAGGGGCACCTTTGTGGCCAAGTCACTTACCCATCAGACTCTTTTTAGCTCGGTCATGATCTCATGGTTTGGGGATTTCAAGCCTCGTGTTTGGCTCTTTGCTGACGCTGCGGAGCCTGCTTGGGATTCTCTCTCTCTCCCTCTCTCTGTGTCCCTCCGTGGCTCATGCTATCTCTGTCTCTTGCAAAATAAATAAACTTTATGAAAAAAAATTTTTAATGAAAAATGTTCCTCTACATATTCCTCTACATAAATTCCTCTAACCACAAAGAACTTCAATTGTTAAAAAAAAAAAAAAAAAAAAGAACAAGTAATACTTGGGGGGTTCAGTTGGTTACACCTCCAACTCTTGATTTCAGCTCAGGTCATGATCTCACAGTTTGTGGGATCAAGCCCTGTGTCCATGTGGACACAATCTCAAGCCTGCTTGAGATACTCCATTCTGTCTGCCCTACCCTCACTTGTGGTCTCTCTAAATAAATGAATAAACTTAAAAAAAAAAAAAAGAACCTCAGTTATTTAGATCTTTGATGTCTTTCTTCTGAGGATAGTGTTTCACTAGTGGGCTAGCAAAAGACAGAGAATTAAACCAACAAATGAGGGGAAAATCTCATAAAAGAAAGAATCCTGGAGTAGAAATCAGGTAAACTAGATGCAAGTCCTGCTCATACATAGTACTGTGACCTCGGATTAGATGGTATTGAATTGGATTCCCTAGGTCTCATTTTCCTCATCAGTAACTAGAAGATGGGAGATAATCATGAGCTTAATGGTGGATTTAATATGCTATGATTTGATGATTTCCCCAGCTTTCACACTAGGCCCCAACTATAACTAGCAGTACCATTGATACACTGTAAGCCTAGAGAGCACTTTGTTGATTGCCTTCCTAACAGCCATTTTGACTTTCTTCTTCACTAATTATCCCACTTTTTGTGAGTGTACCATTCCCTTTACCAAAGACTGGTTTATCCTCAAGCATGGTATATAAATCTCAAAATGAGATGCAAGGGGATCTCTGCTGTGTGGGACTTGGAAAGTTTTGCCTCCTGGAGAAATAGAAGCACAAGGAGAGGTGACATTTATCTTTTACCAGGAATAGCTGAATGAAGGTGTTATGTAAGAACTTCAGTAGCTTTGGGGGGCTTATTGGTGTACATACCTAAAATGAAGTCAGCAGGCTGAGAATAGCTGAGCAAAATGAATCTCTTATCATTTTGATGAGGAAATTAACAATGACCCATATAATCTTCTATCACCTGATTTCATGTAATATAAAATATTGAATTTTCTTATGTTTAAACCACTCATACTTTTGTGTTCTGTTTTTTAGTGGCTGAAAAGTCCTCTGTGACAAAAACAAAAAGAAAAAAAATATTTAAGAGCAAAGTTAAAATATCTATTCACCTTTAAGTCCTCTCAGTGCTCAGTATATACTGCATAGTAAAAGCTACATAAATGTCTATTAGTTTTATTTTTATGTTCTTCTTTCTGCATTCTTTTTGTACCTCCATACCTTTTATGGAGAGTCACAATATTTCCATGAATCTTTTGCTTTTAAAGAAAGCATGAATCAACCATGGGAAAGTGAAATTTAAAACATAATACCATTTACAATAGCATGCAATAAATGAAATACTTAGGTATAAATCTCACAAAATAAATACAAGATCTAAACAAGAAAAATTATAAAACTGTGATGAAAGAAAGAAGTGGAGGGACATTCCATGTTCATAGATAGGAAGTCTCAATATTGTCAAGATGTCACTTCTTCCCAACTTAATCTGTAGATTCACTGCAATCCCAATAAAAATCCCAGCAAGTTATTTTGTGGATATCAACAAACTCATTCTGAAGTTTATATGGAGAGGCAAAAGATCCAGAATAGCTAACACAATATTGAAGGAGACAGACAAAGTCAGAGAGGACTGATACTACCCGACCTCAGTACTTGCTATGAGGCTACAGTAATCAAGACAGTGTGGTGCTGATGAAAGAATAGATAGGCCAATGGAAGAAAGTAGAAATCTGAAATAAATACACATAAATATAACCAACTGATCTTTAACAAAGGAGCAAAAGTATTACAATGGAGCAAAGATAGTCTTTTCAATAAATGGTTCTGAAGAAAACTGGCCATCCACATGCAAAAAAAAAAAAAAAAAAAAGTCAGACACAGACCTTACACCCTTCACAAAAATTAACTCATAATGGATAAATGTAAAACACAAAACTATAAAACTCTGAGAAGATAATATAAGAGAAAATTTAGATGATCTTGGGTATGGCAATAAAATATAAATAAAGCAGCAAAGGCATGATCCATGAAAGAAATAAATGATTAGCTGGACTTTATTAAAATATTAAAAAATATTTGCAAAAGACATATGTGATAAAGGACTGTTATCCAAAATATACAAAGATCTCTTAAAGCTCAACAAGTTAACAAAAAACTCCACTAAAAAATGGGCCAAAAGCCTGAACAGACACCTCACCAAAAATGATAGGCAGTCAGAAAATAAGGATATGAAAAGATGCTTCATATCCTATGTCATTAGAGAAATACAAATTAAAACAACAGTGGGATTCCACTACATACCTATCAGAATGGCCTAAATCCCAAACACTGACAACATCAACTGCTGGCGAGGATGTGGAATGACAGCAACTTTCATACATTGCTGATGGGAACGCAAAATGTTATAACTACTTCGCAAGACAGTTTGTCAGTTTCTTACAAAATTAACCATACTCTTATTATATGATATAGCAGTCATGCTTTTTGTTATTTACTCAAGTGAGTTGAAAGCTTATCTTTTTTTAAGGTGTTTTTTTTTTTTTTTAAGTAAGCTCTACACCCACCATGGGATTGAACACATGACCCTGAAATCAAGAGTCACGTGCTCTATTGACTGAGCCAGCCAGGCACCCCCAAAACTTACCTTGACATAAAAACCTGCACACAGATGTTTAGAGCAACTTTATTTATAATTTCCAAAACTTTAAAACAACCAAGATGTCCTTCAGTAGATGAATAGGTAAATAAACTGTGGTACATCCAGACAGTGGAATATTATTCAGTGCTAAAAAGAACTTAACTATCAAGTCATGAAAAGACATGGAGGAACCTTAAATGTACTTTACTAAGTGAAAGAAATCAATGTAAAGGCCACATACCGTGTAATTCCAACTATATGACATTCTGGAAAATGAAAAATCATGGAGACAGTAAAAAGATCAGTGATTGCTAGGGGTTAGATGGGAGAAGGAAGGAATAGGCAGAGCACAGAGGATTTTTAGGTCAGTGAAACTATCCTGTATGATATTATCATGGTGGATATATGTCATTCTACATTTGTCCAAACCCAGAGAATACGTGACACTAAGAGTGAACCCCAATATAAAATACCTACTTTGGGTGATAATTATATGTCAATATAAGTTCATCAGTTGTAATAAGTGTACCAGTGTGGCATGGGGTACTGATAGTGGGGGAGGCTGTGTATGCATTGGGGCAGAGGGTACATGGGAACTCTCTGTACTTTGTGCTCAGTTTTGCTATGAATCTAAAACTGTTCTAAGAAATAAAGTCTATTTTGCAGGGGGAAAATGACATGAAAAGGAGAATATATAATAACTATATATTTCTGCTGGCAGTATTCTACAACAGGACATACCATTGGCAGGGCAACTCATCCACCTGTCCTTCCATTTGCCAAAGAGGACATAAGAAAAAATTAAATATTAATAAACAAGCATAATACTAAATTGCACAGTATATTACTGTGGTACCATGCTAAATAATAATAACCAGTGGAGACACCAATTTAATACTGACATTTTAAAATTTAACTCTCTCTACCATGTAATGTGGTTAATAAATTTGGCTGATAAAATGTTAGAGTATGGGGACTAACTGGTGGAAGCTTGGTTATCATCCACTAAGTTAACTGACTGTTTTTCCATTCAGCAAATCTTAGACATCTGTGTGTTTTTATGAAAAATATGCTCAAAATTTTAAGTTTAAATTTTTACCTATGCAATAAAATAAACATATCTTGAGTCAACATATCTGTGGAAATTTTATAAAAAAACAAAAGAGTGAATCACAATATATGATATTTGGAATGAGTTTTATATTCCTCCAAGGAACAGCTTATTATATCACTGCATTAAGCCAAACTAAAAAAAAAGGTTTAAAATATAATAAATATACAAAATATTTTAGAAGATTGCAATCATGGACTGGATAGATAGTCCAAATAGGATTATAACTCACAGGTGCAAATAAAATGAAATATATATATAGTATTATTTTAGAGATCTTCACACATTTAACTTACTTAAAAATAAAAGTGACAAAAATGATATTTTAGTTTTTGCTACTGAATTAGAAAATGATTTAAAAAAAACTGAATGCATACAGTTCTGCTCCTTAAATTCATTCATAGAGGTCTGGTAACTTTTTTTTTAACAAAACAAAACAAAACACAACAAAACAAAACAAAACAAAAACAAAGTTTTATTATGTGCACTTGGAGGACTAATGATGAAATTGAGATACAAAGAATGACCAAGGCAGGAAGCTTTTGTATGTTTCAGACAAAGAAACATAAATCTGTGAAGAATGTGCAAACCAGTTATGTTCTTGTATTCAGGGGCAATAATTAGTGAGGGATTCTAAACAGGATTTGGACTGGGTAGTAAATAGTAAAAGTAACAAGATGTGTTTGTACAGAATTCTTGGCCCTGAATTCCCTATCACCAACACTGAGGTTGTCTCTCTACCTCCTGGTGTGTCAGGGGGTAGGGTTCTCATGCAGAATTTATTTCCTCCTTTCTGGAGACAAAGGAAAGGCTTAGCATTCTTCTGGCACTGGCCATTTCTTTTTTTTTTTTTTCAATATATGAAATTTATTGTCAAATTGGTTTCCATACAACACCTAGTGCTCATCCTGAAAGATGCCCTCCTCAATACCCATCACCCACCTTCCCCTCCCTCCCACCCCCCATCAACCCTCAGTTCTCAGTTTTTAAGAGTCTCTTATGCTTTGGCTCTCTCCCACTCTAACCTCTTTTTTTTTTTTTTTCTCCTTCCCCTCCCCCATGGGTTTCTGTTAAGTTACTCAGAATCCACATAAGAGTGAAAACATATGGTATCTGTCTTTCTCTGTATGGCTTATTTCACTTAGCATCACACTCTCCAGTTCCATCCACGTTGCTACAAAGGGCCATATTTCATTCTTTCTCATTTGCACTGGCCATTTCTTAAGGAACTTTAATTCAAAATAATCAGGATGTAGGGGGAGCCTGGGTGGTTCAGTAGGTTAAGCGTCTGACTTCTGCTCAGGTCATGATCTCATAGTTCGTGAATTCGAGCCTCGTGTCAGGCTCTGTGCTGACAGCTCAGAGCCTGGAGCCTACTTTGGATTCTGTGTCTCCCTCTCTCTCTGCCCCTCTCCCCCCCCCCCGCTAGCGCTTTATCTCTCTGTGTCTCTGAAAAATGAATAAACATTAAAAAAATTTCAAAATAATCAGGATGCCACTGTGAACATTTTGTGGTGGACAGCCCTAAGTCCCTAGCGTTTTTTCCTCTGAAACTTCCCTGGAAGCTTCACATTCCAAGAGCTGAGGTGGTAATTTGTTCTATCTCATGGAACCAATCTTAGTCCTGATGGTGGTGATGCAGGTGTGTTTCCAAAGGTAGGCCTGTGGTTCAAGTTATCAGGTATTAAACAATAGACATTTCTATGGAAATAAAAGAAAACCAATGGTTAATGAGTGGAGCAAATTATAAACCATTTTCTGAGATCTGAGGGTAGCCAGTCAAGAAGCTTTCGAAAGTCAAAGTCAAAGCATCTTTAGATAGAGTGAAGGCAAGCAATGGCAATTGGAGAGATTTTCTTTCAGGCTTACAATTTATGAGCAGTGTATTATTGCAAAGAAATAATGCAGCAGAGGATACTCATAAAAAGTTTATAGACTGCATGATATAAAGACATATACCTGTACATCTATATCAAAGTAAATTTCACAGTGGACATGCACAGTGATCAGGCAATTCCACAGATACTGTTTAGGACAATTCAAGCTTGTATATATATCTATAAAATGAAAGTCTGGGAAACACAATATTGAATCCTTTCTGTAATAGATGGAAATTGTTGTTCCATTAGCTTTATTTGCAGTTTAACAAAAAAGTATTTAAATGTTAATAGTTAGGCCATTTAAGTGTATTGAGTGCAAAATACAACATAAATAAGAAAGCATTACTGGCAATTCAAATTCTGAATTTGATTACAATTAATAAATTGAAAAGAATCAGTTTATAGAAATATTATTTCAAATTTCCATAATTAAGTGATTTGCAATAATTATTCTGTATAAAAATGGCTCTTATCAGATACATGAACTGTGCTACAAAATCCAGATCATTGAAAAGGACTTGGCCAAAATTTGTTCTTCATGTCTCATGGAGAATACACATTCCAAAAAGAAGTGAGATAAACAAGAATCAGTTTTCTTTTCTAACCATCAATCTTTCAGAAATTTAAAGAATAATTACAGAGAAAATTTGCATCTTATTAAGAAATTGTATATAGCAATGCAGGTAAATATATGAAAATAGTAAATTATGAATAGAACAAATGCAGTGTAATTTCTGCAACTGTAAAATCACAGAAGCTTAATACCATGAAAGATTTCTGTATGATTTTATAAGCAGCTCTGAACAATAACCTTTGTTTTTACTTGAACTGCTTTAAGCAATACACTATCATATGGCAGTGGAAGGGAAATCCAATACTTCCAAATTACTATTTCTGTTGAGTACAGTACAGTACAAATGTTTCATCAATAATCATCAAAATGAGTAAGAGGTCTCAGAAAGGACAGATTATTTGTAACTCTATAGTTTCAATGTTGATTTCCCTCTGTTGAGCAAATGTTCATGTATGTAGAGACTGTATATGAAAGGCTTGGAATAAATAAGAGAAATTTTGTGGCTTAAGGAAGACAGAATTACTTGACTTATAAATAAGACAAGGCAAGTTGAAGGAATAATAAAGGAAATTCTCAATTACAGAAACTATCACTGCATACATTGGAACAAAAAGTGAAACCATCTGAATACTAAATATCTGAAAGATTGTTTTATTTTGGGGGAAGTAGAGGTGATTTCAGTAGTGGAAATTAGTGCTGAGTTGAATGGAGACATCTCAGTAATTAGAGTTTCTAAATCAATCTAGATTCTCAGTGGGATGAGATGATTTCTTGTATGAATGTGAAGGAGACAAACAGGTGGTCTTCATAAATCCACACAAATCCCATGAAGCACATTCACTGTGAGGGAAAACAATGACAGAATTTATCCATTCTATGTTGTGATATTTTGATTTATAATAAAATATATATATAATATATATATATATATATATATATATATATATATATATATATATATCTCCACAGTTAGGTTCTTGGCTCACAGCCCTTAGAATTTCCTGAGCAATAAGAGCAATGGGAGCATTTTTGTTATAATATTTGACCTCTTGTCTTTGCTTTCTGAAAATGCTTCAGAGCCATGAAGATGAAATGGGTGTCTTGTTATTCATAACAAGCCCCTTTCCCCCACAACTGGCTTTATGTTAATGAGACGATTTTTAAAAAGCACCTAAGTATGGGGGCTGGTGGCTGGGGGAACCAACCATGAATAGAGGGTTTGGAATGTTCAGTTCCACTTCCCTGACCTCAGGGGAGAGGAGATGGGCTGGAGGCAGAATCAGTCACCAGTGGCCAACGATTTAATCAAGCACGCCAATGTAATGAGGCCTCCATAAAAACCCAAAAGGACAGTGTTTGGAGAGTTTCCAGATTAGGGAACCAGAATGCTTCCCTGTGCCACCCTGCTGAGCCCAAACTCCACAAGAACAGAACTCCTTCATTCAGGACTTCACCCAGTTCTTTATCTGGCTGTTGATTTGTATCCTTTAATATCCTTTGTAATAAATTGGTAATCTGTTGAGTAAATGGGTTTCTCTAAGTTGTTTGAGTCTCTCTAGCAAATTAATCAAACCATAGTAGAGGATTGTGAGAAACTCCAATCTGTAGGGTCAGAAGCAGTGGTAACAACCTGGGCTTGCCATGTCATCTGAAGTGGAGGGCAGTCTTGTGGGACTGAGCCCACAGGATCTGACATTGTCTTCAGGTATGTAATGTCAGAATTGACTTGAATTGTAGGACTCCCAGCTGATGTCTGAGAATTGTTGGTGTGAGGAAACATCCCACACACATTGGAAATTGGGTGATCAAAACCCTTACTTGTGTATTAACATGTAACACAAACCAGGATTGCTTTACACCTGAAATTTGAAGACTTAGATTTCTCTGGAACCACAAATGTCTCAGATCCTTCACAGAAACAATGCCTGATACTTGTTTTATCTGAGGTGCCACACCCTTGAATATTTTTGTAACCTGTCATTGCAAAATCAGTCTACTCAAAATATCACTAGAAGTTTTCAGCTAATATGAAATTAGTTGAAACTCTACAATTTCTGTATTTTTAAAATATTTTTCCTGCTAAAAATCTATTTATATTTTGATGTCTAAAATGCAATTCAACCAAGGGGATGATTTTAACCTCCTTATTTTTTCTTGGCCTAATATCTATAAACTAAGTATGTTTCTTTTAATATGCAGCCAACATTCATGGCTTTTAATAACAATTAAGAATCTCACTGTGTAGCCAACATTCATTTTCTATGTACTGAAAACAAACATGCCTTTTTTTAAAGATTTTTTTAATGTTTATTTATATCTGAAGGAGACAGAGACAGAGCGTGAGTGGGGAGGGGCAGAGAGAGGGAGACACAGAATCCAAAGCAGGCTCCAGGCTCCAAGCTGTCAGCACAGAGCCAGGTGCGAGGCTCAAACTCACAAACCGTAAGATTGTGACCTAAGCCGAAGTCAAACGCCCAACCAACTGAGTTACCCAGGTGCCCCGACAAAGATGCCTTTCAATTTGAAAACAATTTAGTAGCTTTCTAAGCCCTTTACACAGTACCCTCTTCTTTCAGTAAAGGAATAGCAAATCAGTTAGCAGTGAGTATATATAGTGTGTCCTCAAAATATACCATTCCTGCCTGCTCTCGTCATTGTGTGAAGCTAAATAAAACTGGACCCAATTCTGTTAAGATGAGATGTAGGTCTGCAGGTATTAAGCAATTTATCCTCTCTCTCTTTTTCTCTCTCTCTGTTATCTCTACCTCTGTTTTCTGAAAAATTGTTTTGTAGTCCCATGCATTTGTTCTCACCTCATAGTTTATTGCAAAGATCTATATATTTATTCACCTCCACTATTCTCACCTCAGAGGAATACTGGAAATTTGATTATGAAGCTAATTTCCAGTTGTGATTATATGATTATTCTTATACAGGAAGTCACATGTGACATACTAATGATGTTGGGGTTTTTTCAACTTGTGAAGCCCAAATTTCAAAGATAGCAACTGGTAATTTAGCCATTCTTTGAAGAACCAAATCTTATCCCTTTTGTAAAGAGTTTTTCCTAGCACCTTCCCTATCACTTCACTGTCATGATGGCCTCATTAATAACCCTAATTTACCACACCATAGCCATTATTATCTGACAACAAAGCTTTTTTGAGTGCCCACTATGTGTCACGCACTGTATGAGACTCTAGAATTATAGATAACAATCTCAGTCCTTGAGCTGCATATAGACTAGTGAGGAAGGCAGAAAAGCAAAGAGTTAACACTATTTGTGAGTAAATGACTGCATAGAAAGTCTTATGGGAGCAGAGTGGAAGCATGCCTTATCTTACCTTGATCTTATCTGTGTTAGTTATCTATGGCTGTGTAGGAAATTAACACAAATTTAGTGGCATAAAACAGTGCACATTTATTGTCTCATAGTTTCCTTGGGTCAGGAGTCCAGACAAGACTTGGATGGGTCATGTGCTTAGGGGCTCATACATTTTCAATCAAAGCATCAGCCAGACTTACCTAGTATACACAGAATCATGTATATATGAACAGTAATAGAGAATATTAAATATGTAAAATAAAGTTTAATTTTGGGGCGCCTGCGTGGCCCAGTTGATTAAGCGTCTGACTCTGGATTTCGGCTTGGGTCATGATTGGGTGGTGAGATGGAAGCCCACATGTCAGGCTCTGCACTGGGCATGGAGCCTGCTTAACATTCTCCCTCCCTCTGCCCCTCCCCCACTTGCACTTGCTCTCTTTTAAAAAAAATAAATAAATAAAATAAATAGTAAATCTTGTTTCTCCTTTCCACTAAGGGAACATTTGATTTTAATGAATTCTCCGATATAAAAATTTGTGAAAAATATAAGTATTGTGATCAGTGGTTTAATCAAATGTTCTCAGTGGCCTAGTATTAATTCATAATATAATCTTAGAAAAATGCTAATGTTAATTTATAATAGCATAGTAACGAAGTGCATTTTAGTCTTTGACAATGGGAATATTAATATTTTACTCCATAATTTTATATTAGTCAACCAAAATACAGTTGCACTCAATTTAGCATCTCAGCTTACTAAAATGTCACTTTCAATTGTATGTACTTTGTCTTGCTAGAGAAAATATTAGGAAAAACAACAATCTTGAAATTATATTGCTGTCAAATAAATACTGCTCTCAATCTAATAGATTATATTGCATTACCAATACTTATGTGCAAATGGATCTATTAACTCATGCATTCAATTATATTGGTAAGTATATTGAAAAATGCAAGTACGCATTTAAATGTGTGATCAAATCAATCTCTAAGCCCAACTAGTTGGCTCTTGTTCTAATTAAATGTGCATTAACTTCTTTGCTATTAAGAACCACATGTTGAAACCTGTGAAGTAATTAGGCCTCTATTTGATGGGTTTACATGTGTACAACAAAAACATGTCTACTAGCACTGCTGTCAAGGAAAGGCCGGCCATTTGTTTCATTTTAGTTATTCAATTTGAACTTTCAAATAAAAATGAAATGGTTTATGTAAAAGCTCTATGAAAGTACAACAGTTCTACAAACCTCCCCCTGAGATTTGTAAAACTTCTAAGATTAGGATAAATCCTACAAAAGCCCTGAAAATTCATGCTGTCAGATACTAGAAATCCAAAGATATTTCTGCTTTTGCCTACATAAGGGCAGATTAAATCATAACCCAGTACATGAGGAAATGTATCTTCTGGGAAGAGGAGTTGACAGACCCCTACACACAAAGCACATAAACAATTCAAAGTACAAAGCAATGTCTTGACATACCCTGGGGAATCTATCTTCATTGTGGTGCCCAGCATGTGAATATCTACTCCACACAGTCCTGGGTTCCCAAGTAGGAAACCACCCCACACTGATAGGCTTATCTGTATGGGAGACAAAGGAGGATCAAGTGTGGGCCTCCGTTATTATCTGAAGAAGGTAGGGAATCGTTTAGCTTGGAGCTAGGTTAAGAGAAGGTTCCAATTTCAGCCAGTTGCTGTGTCTTAATTGTCCCTTTCCCACCAAATGTTATGCCATTTTTTTTAAAGTTTATTCATTTATTTTTTTGAGACAGAGAGAGAGAGAGAGAGAGAGAGAGAGAGAGCAAGTGAGCACATGTGGGGGAAGGGCAGAGAGAGAGAGACAGAGAGAGAGAGAGAGAGAGAGAGAGAGAGAGAGAGAGAGAATCCCAAGTAGGCTCCTCACTGTCACCGTGAAGCCCAAAGTGGGGCTCAAACTCACAAACTACGAGGTCATGACCTGAGCTGAAGTCGGATGCTTAACTCCCCAGAGAGTTAACACTTTGAGTTAATTTTTGTATATGATGTGAAGTAAGGGTTTAATTTCATACTTCTGTATTTTGACACCTAGTTATCCTAGCACCATTTGTTGAAGAGAATATCCTTTCCACATTGAACCATTCTGGCACCATTGCCAAAAATCAGTTTACCATAGATATATACATTTATTTCTTGACTCATTTCTGTTTCTATCTCATTGGACTATATGGCTACCCTTATGCCAGTACCACACTGTTTTGATTATTATGGCTTTATAGTGAGTTTGAAGTTGAGAAGTGTGAGTCCAACAACTTTGTTCTTTTTCTGGATCATTTTGGCTACCCAACCTCCTTGAAATTTTATATGAATTTTAGGATCAGCTTTTCCTTTCTGTATAAGAGGCTATTGGGATTTTGATAGATATTATATTGAATGCATGGATTGTTTCGAGTAATATTGTTATCTTAAGCATATTAAGTTTTCCAATTAATGAACACAGAATGTCTTTCTTTATTTAGACCTTATGTAATTTCTTTAAGCAATGTTTGCAGTTTTCAGTGTACCATTTGGTTAAATTTATTCCTAGATATTTTATTCTTTTTGGTGTTATTATAAATGGCATTGTTTTCTTAATTTCCTTCTCAATTGTTCGTTTTTAGTAGATGGAATACAACTGATATTTGAGTTGCTCATGTATCCTGCAACTTTGGTGAATTAATCATTAGCTCTAATATTTCCTTATAAATTCTTCAGGATTTACTATATATTAGATAATGTCATCTAAACTTAGTATTAGTTTTACTTCTTCCTTTCAAATTTGGATGTCTTTTATTTATTTTTCTTGCCTACTTTCTCTAATGCTTTAAATCCAATGTTAAGTAGGAGTGGCAGAAGTCCCTGATCTTACAGGAAAAGCTTTCAATCTTTCATTATTAACTATAATGTTAGATACAGCTTTTTCTTAAATGCTCTATACCAAGTTCAGGAAATTTCACTCCATTTCTAGTAGTTTGAGTATTTTCATGAAAGGCTGTTGGATTTTCTCTTGTGCGTTTTTTTTTTTTTTAATTCATTGAGATGATCATATAGTTTTTCTTTTATCCTATTAATGTGGTATATTCCATTGGTTGATTTTCTTATGTTGAACAACCCTTGAGTTCCTGGGATAAATTCCAGTTAGTCATGATACATAATTCTTTTCATTTGCTACTGCATTTGGTTTGCTCATATTTTGTTTAGGAGTTATACATCCATTTGTAGTTTTATTTTCTGATGATGTCTTTGTCTGGCTTTGGTTTCAGACTAATGCTGGTATTATGGAAAGAGTTAGGAAGTGTTCCCTCCTTTTCTGTTTTCATAAGAGTTGAGAATCATTGATGTAAATTTTTTAAAACCTACACTCTTTGTCGTGTGTGGCTACTGATTATTTGTTCCTCTAGCTTAGAGGTCAGCTATTTTTTTGAAACAGCAATACCCAAAATAGATCTTCCTTCCTTCCTTCCTTCCTTCCTTCCTTCCTTCCTTCCTTCCTTCCTTCCTTCCTTCCTTTCTTTCTTTCTTCTTTCTCTTTCTCTCTTTCTCGCTCTCTCTCTTTCTCTCTCTCTGTCTCTCTCCACCCTCTATTTATCTACCATTTATACCTTCCATTCTTTGCAGGTTGGGTCTCTGTTGGGATACTCCTTCAGAGCTTAGCCATGTTTTTTACAACTCTACCATAGTGTTCAATTCCTGCTTGCATGGAGCCAACATATTAGCCACTAGTGGAAGATCATGATCTTCTTAGGAGTGTTCTGAGTATTCCCCTGACCCTGCACGTGTACATAGCCTCCTAGATTTCCCAGCACTTGTGGGAACTTTTAAAAGTTTTAATTGCTCCAAATATCTTCTTCAGTAGCTTCTTCTTTACCAGGATTTCATTCTGTCTATTGTTTATACAGATTTTTGTCCTTTGCCCCAAGTGGCTTCTGTTACTACATTTGCATTTAACATTGCCTTTCAACAAATGCTCAGAAAGCAAAATCAGCCTTGGGCATACTGTACACAGGTGAAACAAATGCACGTGCTTAAGTTGAACTTTCAGGTATCCACCACCATTCAAGACACACAGCCACTTCTCTTTGACAGCGAGGTTTATATTGTTCTCTCTGGCACCAGGAACTTTTACCAGAAATGTGGGCTTTTGTGTTCATGGCTGCTGTCAAGCTAGGGAGTAGGTTATGGTAAACAGTTAAAACATCAGAGCATTTTCCTAGGAAAACTCAGCAGCTTCTTTTTCCATTGAGTTTCCCTGTATTTTTTTAAGTTTTAACTTAGATTGCAGAGTTTTAAAAGATTTGATTTTGAGGATTTAAATCAGCCCATTCATTACTTTTGTGAGGGGACAAAATTTTGAAGTTTCCAACTCCTCTTTTTGATTATATACAAAAGCTATCTTTATATCTAAAGGAACTAAGTATTATTTGAGGATGGTTTCTCCTTTCTCCATAATTTTAATGATAAGCCCCCATCTATATGCTCTTTAATATTGATTCAATTTATGATTACTGTTCCTTTATTTTGTAGCCACACTCCTCTCCACATGTCCAAACCAGTGAATTATCTGGGTAAAATGAAGATGAATTCTCATCTGGCTATCAAACACCTGAAAACAGTTATTGATTTCATGGTGACTGCTGGAATTTAGGAGGAGATTTCATGAAAGCTAAAGTCTTAAAGCAGTAAATATTCATAAAATTAGATATAATACAAATCCTATCCCCATGAAGTAGCCTCTCCCACTTCAGCTACCCTCCTTTCCCTTTATCATAATTTATCATCCCATAGTAAGCAACTGCATGCTTTTTGAAGAACAATGTGAGGAGAAAATCTGGAAATAAGAAACTTGTACCCAATTGGTATTTACTTATTATTGGAGACTGCATCTGAGTTCTTATCAATGGCACTAGTATTTAGTCTGTAAGATGCCACATGCCTTGAGGGTACTAATATTATAGCACAAATGGACATCTCAAATGCCTTATACCAGATAACGAAAGAGTAAGTGCTGTTTTCCAATGCTGATGTTGCTAAAAACAAAACAAAGCAAAACCACAGACTCAAAATGGAGTCACTTATGCTAGGCTACGTCACCAAACCTGGGCTTAGTACCTAGCCTAATTGCAGTTTTGACCTCTCCCAGAAATGTAGCCTTATCCAATGTCCTGAATTTTCTGATCACCGCCAGTTAAGTCATCTGTCACATGGACCCTCTCCATCCTCTAAAGGAAGATGAGATAATCTATCTAATAAGATCCTTTTGTCCCCAAAGGAAGGTGACCTCACCCTAAATAATCTTTTTTTTCTTTTTATGACTTCCTTGTCCTGCCTTTAGAAACTTCTTCCTTTCTGTAACCCTTTGGAGCATCTCTCTACTTTCCAGATGCGATGATGCCCAATTCATGAGTTAATTGATATAGCCAATTAGATCTTTAAAATTAACTCAGCTGTATTTTTGTTCTTTAACAATGTTAATTATGTGGACCCACTTAGTATCATTTTTTCAACCCACTTACATTTGAAGAAAACTGTAGGATATGGAGAAAGACGATTGCAAATTTTAAGGTTTGCCACTTTCAGGCTGAGGTCTCAATAAGTTAAATTTCTTATTGTGTTCACTCCTCCTAACACTAATTCACCAACAATAGAGAGCAAATTTTCTAGTCATGGGGAGAGTAAATGCATGAGGAAGGGCATAATTCTTGCACTCAAGATAGTCACAATCAAGTGAAGGAAGCAAACTTATATAGGGCTGCCCCATGGAGTAAGTTCCCCCTCCAGGTGGATGAGAAAAGCTTGCTGAGCATATGTCACATTTGTAAGAATTAGAGAAATGCAGCTCTTGCATCAGTGCAGCCGTGTGCTAGAACAACCTTACCCTCAACAAGATGCCCCTTGTAAAGCAGAATTTTTACTAGTATACATGGTGTTCCAGAACATAGAACATAGAACTCATTTCTTTCTATAGTAGTGTTAGACACACACTAACAATTTCTAGAGTAAAGAATGCATTTCTAGGGACGCCTGGGTGGCTCAGTTGGTTGAGCGTCCAACTTCGGCTCAGGTCACGATCTCACAGTTTGTGAGTTTGAGCCTCACGTTGGGCTCTGTGCTGACAGCTTGGGGCCTGGATCCTGCTTCGGATTCTGTGTCTCCCTCTCCCTCTGCCCCTCCCCAACTTGTGCTCTGTCTCTCTGTCTCTCAAAAATGAATAAATATTAAAAAAAAATTTTTTAAAGAATGCATTTCTATATGATGATAGCTACAGGGATAATTGGTTAACAGAAGAGCTTGATCAAGGAAGATGTGTAGAAATTTGCCAGTAAAATAATGAAATGGCAAGGGACAGATGTGCTTGAGAAAAGCCTGCAAAAAGAGCAGCTAAGCATGACATTTCGTGGATACTTCAGTGGCCAATTTTGAGAATGGTTTGTAAGAAATGACAATAAATTAGTTGCATGGATGAGGCAAGTGATACTGAGGAGGCCAGTAAATTTTAAGTTTAATAACTTAAGTTTTATTTTATTGAAGGCAGAAACTCACAGGTAAAATCTGATTTCATCTTTGTTTTTAAAGAGTCTCTGGAGAGTACATTAAGAGGTAGAGATAGAAACCAGAGTCAGGCATACTGGCTAATTAGATCTGGCAACTTATCTCTGCTGTTTTCTGGTTTTCCTTATGTGATTCTGGCAAGGGCTACCCAAGGGCCAATATTTGATTACTAGCCTAGTAACAGAAAGAAGGATGTGAGAAGCAATAGTGAGAAAAGAGGTGACAATATTGCACTTGAGGGAGGGAATAGGTAGAAGGAAAGAGGATGGGGAGAACTGTTAAGAATCTGGATGTAAAGACCAATCTTGATGGTTTTGGTGATATTCACACTTAAAGGAAAGCAAATTTCAATTTACTTGCAGAGAAAGTTGGTGGCAAATTTTGGAACAGAAACTCCTTTCCAACAGATATAGAAATGGTGGGGAGGAAAACTATTAATTTCATTGCTGCAGTTCTAGATTCGAGGCACAGCTTCCTGGTATTTGCTGACATAATGTCATATAGTACACTATATTTATTAAGCAATCCATTTGTATGTTATCACATTTAAATATATATTACCTTTTCAAAATATCTGTGGAATAATCTCTCAGGCATATAGATAAGATTATGTTAAAATGACTGAAATTTTCAGTGCAGGCATATAAATCTTTGAGTCTTTAACCTTCACTGAGTCTTCTAGCATATCTCTCTGACTTAATTATTATTAGTTCTTCAACTAAATTTTTTTTCAAAATAACAGCAATTATTCTTCCCTGGTCAGGTTATTGTATAATTTTTAAAAGTCAAAAAATCATCTTGAATGATTAATGACTTCTTTCTAGGTTATACAGTTTAACAATTTTATAATTTCAGTTTACCTCTCATTTGCCTATCTAGCCTTCAAACTCATATAATTTGCCTATACAGTTCAAACAAATAATTTACAAAACCCAACAGGATCTAGGCTCAAGATAAGAGAATAAGTAGAATTTAGGATCTAAAAGACAATATTGATATTATCTATCTAGGTCAACATCTTTTTATAAGATTGAGGTTATTTGTATCTAGAGGGCATCCATGACATGTCCAAGGTTACTCAGCTAATTAGTTACAGAGCTGGGATTAGACCTTTCCTGCCAAATCAGTGTTGTGTCCTTTCTTTCTGGGTCATTAGTAGTTGGTCTTTTTGCAAAGTTGCATGCAATCGTGCTATTTGAGGAGTAAAATTACAGAATGAAGAAAATATTTTCTGTGAGTGTTTCTTAGTTTCTCCCAGGAAAATATAATTAACCACGTGTACTACAAATAGGAAATTAAGAACAGGAAAGAACTGGTTCAGGTGACTATAAGAATATCTCACAATGGTAAGTGTCTGCTATCTCTCAGAGAATTTCATTTCTCTGGTTACAACGTCTCAACTTGAAAATTAAGGAGTTTCTCCTTTTTTCTAGATTTACTGAGATATAATTGGGATAACATTGTGTAAATTTAAGGTGTACAATATGATGTTTTGATATATGTATATATTGCAAAATAATTACCACAATTGTCTGTATGTGTGTGTGTATAGAGAACTTTTATGATCTAACCTCTTAGCAACTTAAAACAAATTTTTTAATGTTTATTTATTTTCAAGAGAGAGACAGAGACAGAGTACAAGCTGGGGAGGGACAGAGAGGGAGATAGAATCTGAAGCAGGCTCCAGGCTCTGAGCTGTCAGCACAGAGCCCAATGCAGGGCTCGAACCCAGGAACTGTGAGATCCAGACCTGAGCCGAAGTCGGACGCATAACCGACTGAGCCACCCAGGCGCCCCTAACTTCTTGGCAACTTTTAAATGTACAACACAGTATTAATTATAGTCACTGTGCTGTATGTTACTTCCTCAGGACTTGTTCATCTTATAACCTACAACATTACTTATTGCATTTGCACTCTTTTACAGGTCTGATTTTGTTTCAAGAAAAGTAGAGAAAAATAATAACATTAGACTACAGATTACAGTCTCCTGAATAAATTCTATGATATAAACAAAACAAGGATTATTTTTAGTGTTGTTATGTAATAAATAAGAGAACATATTCAAAACAAACAAGTTAGATAAAATAATTTTTAGGGAAATGGTAATACACAGTTGTGGAGGAATAATTTCCTCTGTCCTTCGAAGGCCTTCTAGCTGGATTAAGAGTCAAACTGAATTGAGACAGATTAACAGGAGAAAATCAAATTTAATAGCATGCATACTTATAGGGAATCCACACAGACATGGTAATATCAAAGACAATGAGGCAATGGAAGCTCCTATGAGCTAAAGAGAGGGGTAGAGGTCTTAGGATACAAGGGGAGGAAGACAATTAGCAGGAGGGTGAGAAGAGATGTTTGGAAAACAAAGTTTGCCCTATTGTGCAGGTAAATTTCTTAGATAAAGAGGAATCTTTGTTAATAGCTCTCTTCCTGGTAAATGAAGGCAGTTGAGGGGGAGGTAAGGACCTTTTTCAGAATCTGCTGGGTTTGGATTGCTTTCAACTCAAAATAATGTTCATGCCAAAGTGGCCCATCTTGGGCTGACCTGCCCTTGGCCTCTACAATGCCATCTGTGTAAGATATAGAAACAAATGGAATTGAACAGAGACGAATTTATTGATACCTTAATAAAAATTGGGATGCTGTTTGTAATTTATATTAGAGAAAGACATTTTGGCAAATAGTTTTCTCCTCTTTTTTAAGAAAAGTTTGTTTTTGAGAGAGAGAGAGCAAGCATGAGAAGGGGGTTGGGGGGGGGGGTGCAGAGAGAGGACAGAGGATCTGTACCGATAGCTGAGAGCCCGATGCGGGGCTCAAACCCATGAACCAACCCACACACTGTGATGTCATGACCTGAGCTGAAGTCGGACCCTCAACTGACTGAGCCACCCAGGCAGCGCAGTTCTCTCCTTTTAAATAGACTCTCATGGCTTGATAGTCATTTGCCTGGGGGAGACAACCTTCAGTTCAGGCTTCTTTCAGCCACACACAAAAACACTGAAAATTGTGATAATGTTATAATCGCTGAGTCTAATTGCTTATGAATACTATTTTGGGGACTGAAAATAACTGAATTTTAAATTAAAATAAGGATGGCAAGATAATTCAAATAAAAGTAAAATAATGATTTCTTGTTTTCTCAAGCCTTTGCTTTGTTGAGCTGATGCATTTTGTCCTCTAATTACTATTGAAAATTTTCCATCATTGGCGTTGATCACTCAGCTGTATTTGTACTAAAAAAATGGTTTTTGTTCCCTCAAAATGCATGCATGGCTGCTTAGGAAATATACTATCTGCAAATTATATAAAAATATTATTTATTTCCTGGAGTAACTGAACTGAAGATAATTGTGTATCTTAATTAATGAAATTCTAAGAAACTTTATCCTGTGGAAGCAGACCACCAAATGAATTATATTATAAACAAATATCAATTTGAGAAGAAGGTAATGAAGCTAGGAACAACATGATCTTACAAACAAATTATTTATTTCTACATTGTTTTCCTATTTAATTTTCAGTTTCCACCATTTCACCTATCTAAAATATTTATATTCTTAGGAATATTTTATACATGATGCATTTAAAAATTGGTTGCCTACTTAAAGATATCTGTTTTAATAATCTCTCAGGCATGCAGTTAATAGTATTTTAAGGTTGTGGGGCACTTAAACATGTTACATTTCTTCTTCAAAGCTGAATTTGATACCCTTTGGTTTCCTAGTTATTTGTATCCTGTCACAAGCCCATTCAGCTGCAAGATTCTGCACTGTGGAGCCAAATCCGAGATTTCTGCCCTTTGTTTTCATTGATCTTTCTAGACATTTTGTGTCAGAAGTTGAGTCTCACAAGATCCCCAGCTGATGTGTATGCTCATGATAGTTTGAGAAGCCCTGCTCTCAAAGAATGGTCCCACTGCATTTAGATGGATCTTGTAAGTGCCTGGTGTCGAGGACCAAGAATTCCTCCCTTCTCAAAGATCCTTCTAGCCAGACTAAGAATTAAATTGACATGAGACAGAATAGGAGAAAATCAGATTTAATATCATACCTACGGAGAATCTGTTACCAAACTTAAACTTGTCTGTGCACCTGATGTCCAGTAAGATAATGTCTCAGACACCACCTCTGAAGCAAAGAAAGCTTTATTATCAGAAAGGCAGCCCAACAAGAAGTCAGGGGATCATTCCCAAAGCTGCCTTGCTCTGTTGAGCCTCAGGACAGCTTCTATACATGAGAGGAGGGTAGAGAGTTTGTTGAAACCTTGAGACAGGGGGCCTTAAAACAATTTGGAGGTAAGCATTCTTCCAGACAATGAGGCACTGTTTGGGACCTGGTATGATCAGATACCTCAAGACAAATGTTACCATTCAGTCCCTGTTAGGTTTCTGTAATCAGTGGGTAAACAGGCAAAGTTAATGATTGATTTTGCGTGAGGTTAAGAAGAGAATAAACATAATTAAGGAGGGAAGAAAACAGAACATGGAGTTAAGTTAATAATGCAACTAATACAACTATAATTCTGCTTATGCTTTCAAAACAAGTCCAGGAACCAAGCGTCTGGTCTCAAATCCACATAGACATGGAAATTCCAAAGACAGGCAAAATGAGATAATATACGTTGTCCTGAACTAAGGAGAAAAGTGTAGGGGTCTGGAACTTCCAGAGGAAAAAAATGTACTTTACAGGGGGAGTAGGAAGAGCAGATGTTTACTAATTAGATGTTTGCCCTGTTACTCAGATAAACTTTAACTCTGCTAATAACACTTATTCTGGGAAAGACCCCCACTTTAGATTCTGCTGTGTAGTTAAGGGAAGGGCAGAAGTTTCTCTTGAGCCCACAGGGTCTTCACTGCCTCTGGCTCAAAATAATTGCATGCCAAAGTGGCACATTCTGGAAAGGCCTATCCTGAACCCTTTCACTGGTGAGTGTCAGGCAGAGGGTTAGTTTTCTGATATGTGTTGCCTCATACAGTCTACACCACATCCTTACTCTCATTCCATTTTTTAAGATATAGGGATTAAAATTTTTTTTATTATGGAAAATATAAAATATATACAATTTTAGAAATAAAATCTAACAGTAGATCTCCCCTGTATCCTCCCCCCAGGTTCAATAGTGCAGGCCCAAACATTTTTCATGATTATTTCGAATCAAATCCCAATCATCACATCATTTTATCCTTAAACAGTTCAGTGTTTCTAAAATAAACAGACTGTCTTTTTTTTGACACAGCCATGATGCCATTATTACTAAAAATATTTTTTAAATTATTCTTTACTATCGTCAAGCATCCAGGCAGTGTTCATATTTCCCTAGTTGTCTCCTAATTGTGTTTGTGTGTTTGTTGCTATTTCCAAGCACTTTTGTTTCAATTAGCATCTAAATAAGGTTCATCCATTATGATTATATGATATATCTTTTGACTATCTCTGTATGTAATATTATGATTTATAAATGTTAAAAGCCAAAATTCTGCTGAGTAAATTTAAAGATGTAATTGGCTTTATTCAATGATTCAGGAATCAGGCATCATCCCATTAATAAATAGACAGGCACCCAGAGGAGCTGTACAAAATAGAAGGATTTTATAGGCAGATATACAATGGAACAAAGAAAAGAAAGGATTATTTCTTCTTTTTTAAAAAAGTCTTTAATGTTTATTTATTTTGGAGAGAGAGAGAGAGAGCATGATCAGGTGAGGGGCAGAAAGAGAGGGAGGCACAGAAGCAGGGTCTAAGCTCTGAGCTGTCAGTACAGAGCCCAACTTGGGGCTTGAGCTCACTAACCCTGAAATCATAACCTGAGTCAAAGTCAGATGCTCAACAGACTGAGCTATCCAGGTGCCCCAAGAAACGATCATTTCAGTTAAGGTTACCTTCCCAAAGGGAAAGGGAGGGGGTTTCATCCAGCAGATTACTTCAGTAGTGCTGATCAGGGCTGATTGGTTTAAAATTCCACCTCTGGGAGAGATTGAAACTGCAATTAAGTTTTGTTTTGTTGTTCTGGATGGCAAGTGACTCCACCCGGGCCTGTTACTTCTTTTTTTTTTTTTTTTTTCTTTTTAACGTAAGAAATATACATTGAGTCATTGGGATGATAAAAATGTATTTCTCATATATAGTTGGTCTTTGCCCACTGTTCCCAGATCATAGCTCCCAAAACCTTTGGAACTTTCGGAGTTCCATCAGTAGGAGTATCTTTTGCCCTAATATTTGGTCTCTTGTCTTCAGTTCCTAAAATCACTTCAGAATGGTGTCATTATTCGTAACAAGCCCTTTTCCACCACAGCTGGGTTTATGTTAATGAAGTGACTTTAAGAAAGTGCCTAAGGATGGGGGCTGGTTCAAGGACAACCAACCACATATTAGAGGTTTGGAAACTTCAGTCCTACCCCCCACCCCCACCCCAAGAGCGGGGAGAGGGGCTGAAGGTTGAAAAATCTCACCTATGTAATGTAGCCTCCATAAAAAAAAAAAACCAAAAGAATGGGGTTTGGCGAAATTCTGGGTTAGTGAGCACGTGGAGATGTGGGGAGAGTGATGTGCCTGGAGAAGGCATGGAAGCTCCCTGCCCTTTCCCTATACCTTGCCCTGTGCATCTCTTCCATCTGGCTGTTCTTGAGTTCTATCCTTTTATAATAAACCCGTGATATAGTAAGTAAACTGTTTCTCTGAGTTCTCTGAGGTGCTCTTGTGGTAGAGTCCCTCTCTACAGAATGTGGTGAAAACCTCAAGACAGCCTCTAGGCAACCTGGCTATGTGCATGTGCACAACATCCCTCACGACTCTGTAATGTAGACCACCCATTCAGACTGTATGTTTGTTTATTACCATGTGTGGGAGACAAAGAAGTAGAAATTGTATAAAAGGCTCCACCCTGCTGTGCTCAGGGCTCACTTTTTCAGGTAAAAACCCACTGAGCCCGTGTGGGCATGAATAAAATTGCTTCCTGGAAAGAAAAGCCTTGGTGTCATGACTCTCTGTGCAAACGTCAGTCCTGTTACACTCTAGCAAATTAATCAAACCTAAGGGGGGATGGGTTATTGGAACCTCAGATCTATAGCTGGTCAGTCAGAAGTACAGGTGATGACCTGGGCTTTTGACCAGCATCTGTAGTGTGTGTGTGTGGGGGCGGGCGGGGGGTTTGGGGGGCGTGGGAAGGGGAGGCAGGATCTTGTACAACTAAGCCTTTAACCTGTGGGATCTGATGCTATGTCCAGGTAGATAGTGTCAGAATTGAGTTAAATTGTAGGACACCCAGCTGGTGTCCCAAGCATTGCCTGGTAGTGTGGGAGCCCCCACCACCACACACACACACACACACACACATTGAAATTGGGTGCAAAGACTCTAAATACTCTCCCTAACTCTCATTTAATCTCTAGGCTCTTATAAATGAACATATTGTTATTGCACTTTACAAAGGAGGGAACTGTAGCTCAGTAATTAAGTAAATTTTTCTGAGGCTAAGTAGCTAGTAAATGGCAGTACCAGAATTAAAACCAGGTCTGTCCACCTCCACTGATTCCCTGTGTCATGTTACTGTCCTTACATTGTCCTGTTTTATTTTTCATTCTCATTTAGCTCACTGACTTCTTGCATTCCTACTCATTCTAAAAGATTTTTCATATTCACACGTGTCCACTTGGAAAGCCCAAAATGTATACCCCAGACTCTTGAAGAGTCAGATACACCCCCAAACAATAAGTTACTGAATGAGGAAATACAATTAGTCTTTTTGCTTTCTTGATTGTACATTAATTTTAATATTGAATTCTTTCAAAGATTATATGTAGCTACAAAGTTTCCTCCACACTATGGTAGGGCTATAGTTATGTCTTCCCATTCAGGGTCTATGTTGCACAACATATGGATGTTATTGTAGTATCCTTAGTCATCCTTAGCAACCATTTAGTTCTGCCTTCAATATGGAAACAGTTTTGTTTTATGACTTTATACAATTTTTATGAACTTTAAAAAATTTTTGTCATTACATTATATATTGTGGAATTAATATACATTGTGCAAAGAACAAGTATGATGCCCTTGCCTTCCACCTTCCTTCCAATAAATTCTTTAAGTCTGCTTACCTAATCAGTATTCCAGAATAAGTTAGAGTATATATACATTATATTTCACTTATAATGCTAAGGGATGGGGCTATTCTGCATAGAGTCACGTAACCATCCTCATAGTAAGCTTTTCCAGTATACAATTGGATTTTGGAAAGCACACTTTTAACTTTATGATACCAGCATGTATGTAATAGAGCAACATATTATCAACTAAAAATGTTGATTATGGTGCCCTTAAAACTTTAATTTTCAATCTTGACATTACTGTTGAAACTTGATGTGCAAAATATTTACTCAGCAAAACTTTCCACTTCTCAAATGATTCGGAAGCCACTATACTTTCATAATCTATGTATTACAATATGACCTGGAATTCTGTGTTCTATTTTCTTGATTAGTAACCACTAAAAAATTAAGTATTAAGTGGTAAAGTTATGACCAAGTGTTTGCTATTGCCCCTCACTTCCCTTAGCTTAACCAACCTTTAGTCAGGATTTTCTCTGCCCTACAGGCCCCTTAATTTTGGCTTATCCTCAAGTTTGATTAAACGTTAAAATACAGAACATCCCACACCTTAGCATCTCATCCTGATGGTTAGCTGACCACAGTGAGAAATAGCTCTAATCATGCAATCTGCTCACTCCCTTTCATTTGCCCAATTTCCCTTCAAAAGTTCCTGCTAGCAAGAAAAGAAAGAAAGAAAGAAAGAAAGAAAGAAAGAAAGAAAGAAAGAAAGAAAGAAAGAAAGGAAAACAAAAGTTGCTGCTAGCTCTGTTTATCTCATCCTTTAAAAGAAGTGATTTTAAATTTGATTTTGAGATATACTCAGACACTAACATTCTCCCTATTTCAGTACTGTTTTTGAATAAAGTCTCTCCTTATCTAGGTCCAGATTTGTTTTTATTTGACACTTGTTAGTTTCTCTGACTTGGTGTGTTTCTTCACATTTGTTTATATTTCCTTTGCCTTCTAAGGCATAAGCATTAGTGGTCACTAACAAGTGTTTTGGTGTTTCTTTGAGAGAAGCATTCGACTAGAAAACATATTTGATATTATCAGTGAAATGCCTCTTCTCTAAATCTTCAGTCACTGAATTAGAGCAAACAGAAATGTGTTACCCATTTATTTTACCCTGTTTAATGAAATTTATAACTGCAGTTTTATGTTTCATATCTCCCAAGTCTGTGCTGGATAACAAGGGCAAGGACATAAATGATCATTGAAGTCATGAATATTTTTGCTTCCCCTAGTGTTTAGTAAGGAAGACCTAATTCTGTATTTGGAATGCAAGTTCCTTTAAATCCTGAATGTGGGGCTCAAATTGCCACTGACTAATGTAGCCAAAGAAAAAGCTTTGGCTTTTGCAGCACAGCAACAGATGTCAGATATGAAGTATGAGCAAAGGTTGGTGACAGGCCTATGGAGAGCAGTAGTGTCAGAGTGGTCATTGCCCTTCTGAGGGTGACCAAGGTCCTGGTGGGAACAGAGGACAGATGATGCGTTTAAATTACTTTCTCTTGAAATGTGTACACAGCTGTCACTACTTAACCAGTACCAGTATTTTCCATAGAAAAAGTTGGGGTTTGCACTGAAGGCTTTTTCCGCCCTGGAAAGATAGATCAGGTTGGTGTTTTGGTTTGGTTTGGTTTGGTTTGGTTTGGTTTGGTTTGGTTTGGTGTTTTAGCCTCACTAAATAATATGTTTGAAACTAAGTGTTCTGCTGTGTAATATTACGTGCTGCAGTGTAGCCATTATTTCACAGGCTTCTCAATTCTGGCAGCACATTTGAGTGCCCTAGAGAACTTAAAACAAAAACACGTCCAGACCCTACCCCCAAACAATTAAATGTGAATCTCTGCAAGGGGATGGGTGGGAACATATTTTAAAAGCCACCCAGGATATTCTACTGTGCAACCAGAGAGGATTGTCCCTGGGTTGAGATTACCAGGCTGAAAAGCCAGACTCTAACACTTCAGCTGTCTGACTGTGAGCTGGTTACTTAAAATGCCTGAAGCCTCAATTTTTACATCTGTATTAAGAGACATGGGGTATTAATGAAAACCAAATGAAATAATCATGTAAAATGCAAACATATCAGCTGGTATATAGTAAGTGCTCTCTATGTGTATGGCATTATTGTTTCCGTTGTTACTATTACTGTAGGCTCTCTTATAGCTTGAACTCTTTTAAAATTTAAATAAGGCTCAGTCTAGTATCCACAAAGCTGCCAAAGTGATTCTTCTAAAATGTAAACCTGCTCATATTACATCTCTACTGGCTTTCCAGCACATGACAGAATAAAAAGCAACATTCTTACGACGGTCTTCATGACTCTCCTGGTCAGTCCCATCCCCTTCCCTGGTTTCCAACATCACTGAAGCCCATTCACTCATGTCTTTCCCTGAGCATGGACCTCTTTGCTCTTTTGCAGATATGCCAGGCATACACACCCATGGCCCATGCACTTTCTCTCCTGCTTTTCTCTAGACATTACAGGCTGCTTGCCTTAATTACTTCAGGTCTGCTAGAATGCCACCAAAGAGGTTCTTCTTTACTAACTGAATTTTTTTTTCACATGTCATACTTCTATCAGCCACTCTCTAAACCCTAAATTTTCTTCAACTTGCTTTATAGACAGCATTTTTCTCCTGAAAGTAATATATTTACTCTGTCTCCAGCAAGGAGATTTGTGAGAAGATATTTGTTTAGTTAGCTGTTATACCTCCAGTGCCCAGAAAAGTGTGCCATGCCCATGGTAGTCACTAAATTTGTGTTCCGTAGGGGAATAAATAACAACTGGTTTCATCCTGCTTGTTCAGTGTTAACTTTAATTTACACATTTTACAACAAAAGCCTTGGCATTATAGGGATAATTTCTTTTACATTTGTGAGAATGCTAGAATCAACACAAAAGAAAAAAAAAGTCTTCCCAACAATTAGTGATGGCCTTTTAAGGGTGTCCTGGTCTGGCTCTGCACTAACAGCATGGAGCCTGCTTGGGATTCTCTCTCTCCCTCTCTGTCTGTCCCTACCCCACTCTCATGCTCTGTTTGTATCTGAAAATAAATAAATAAACATAAAAAAAAAAAGGATGTTCTGAATTTTTAAGTTTGTTTTGGCACCAAAACATCAAGGCCTGAGGTTCTGATGCCCTCTTGACCCATCCATACTGTACTTCTAAGAAGCTGGTGGCTCTTTGCAGCTCATCTCAAAAAGCCTACTTCTACTACACAACAGTGAATCTAGGAAGGTTTATGTTCAACTTTTGGTACCCTATTATAATAAAAATATTCATTGATGGGCCATTTCAAACTTCAAGCCTATCTTAGGGTGCCCCCTTTCATTTTAAATTCATTTTCTTCATTCTTATGCCTTTCAAGAGATTTTTATTGACATCAATAATGGTTGCAGTAGGTAGATTTTGTACAAGGGACCAACTTTCTATTATGAATGCACTTAGTGCAAATTTATCTTCCTTTCCCTTTGGCTCTTTCCTTGGAACCTGGTACATGTATAGTGTTACTTAATATTTATCGCATTTACAAAATTATGTTTTGTATTGATTTATATTTACCTGTATTTCCCACCAGATTGTGAATTCCTAGAAATCTAAAGAACATTTCTTAGGTATTTTTTGTCAGTCTCTCAATGTCTTGCACATGATATAGGCTCTGTCGTTGTTTAATTGAACAAACAACTGAACAAAAAATAGCATTTTTAACCTGCTTGACTCATACTTGGAAGGCTGGATTTATCTCCAGTGTGCCATTTTTGATAGAACTGCTTTGTACTAGATTATGTCTAGAGAAGCATGTGCATGGTGGTATAATGAGTAATGACTGAAAGAAGTAAAAGTGTCTAACCTAGATAAAAAAGATTTTGGACAACTGTGGAGAGGTGGGAACTGATTGTTTTTATATATTCACAAAACTGTCATTAGTAAAAGAGAGAGGACTCACTCTGTACTGCTACTAAGAATATATCTGATGGGTAGATATTAAGGAGTGTAAGTTTCAACTCAAGGAAGGACATTTTCTCAATGCTATTCATCAGTATAATGGTTTCCTCCCAAGGCAATGAATTTTTCAATACTGAAAACATTAGGGCAGGGGACATTAACCATCTCTCATCTCAATAAAGGGTGATTCCACTGGTTATATAAACAGATGTGTTTGTGTTATCCTTGACTAAATAAAATTTTGGCTAAAGAAATGATCAAACTCAATCTCTTGGTGGATCTGTCCCCAAATATAATGTCTAAAATATATAATGTTCTCTTTTGTGTTTTGGAAGTAAAAGTTAAGATAATTACATTTTTTCTTTACTCTGTTTATTTGCAGTATTTTACGCTCTTTAATACCTCAAAGTTGAAGAAGCCTAAGTTTATTTTCTACATAACAGAACTGAGCCTTCCAGGATATTTTGATATCCCCAAGAAAGTCGACATTCCTCAGATTCTGGAAATCCAACCTACATTGACTCAATCTCAAGAAGGTAAACTTCAAATAAAACAGATTATCATTACATGTGAACTGCATTATTTAGCACTGTCTCACACAGTACTAAAAAATAGATTATCCTTACTAACAAGATTTTCATAATATAATTGAGGAGAGGTTCAGCTACATGTATACCAAATACTAAATGATATTTTACATTATAAATAAGCAACATATTATATCACAGTAATCTAAATTATGTACTGAATTTGGGTGCTAAATACTGGTACTGAAATTTGCAGACTTGCCTTTGTTAGAGTAGTTACCTGACAAAGACAGTAAGTACACTTTGAGAAAGGCGAATTCTTGCTTTGACAGTGAACTTGGTTACAGAAGTTGTGTTGGAGTTGAGGCTCAGGCTAGCTCTAAAGGAAAGGAGAGATATTGATAGCAAAAGCATATCAGAAGACAACAATGTGTAATTTATGAGTAATTTATCTGTGATCTGGACTAGAGCCTCTATTTTCTGAGTACTTACTCAAGAGACCCCTGGTATTCCTTGTTCCGTTTTTGTGATCAAGAAGAAATAAGCCAGATTTTATATGAATGTGGATGCACTTATATTTTTAAATACAAGTGATAAGACATAAACAAGGTAGCTAAATGTTTTGAACTATTCAAAATTACCTTTCTTTTTTTTTTACAGTTTCTTCCAAACTGCTGCATCATAACAGGAATGTAATTTCTTCTCTAGGGCTAGTCCTAGAATGTATAGTATAGCCAGTATATATGGATTCTAAGTTATTTTTTTTTTTTTTGCTAATTTGTTTTTGTTAAATCTTCATTGATGAGTTATGTTAACCATAATATAATCTTAAAGTCTGGAAGTATGAAGGCTACAAATTGTAAGTTATAGGGTACTCATCATGTGACAAGTAGGATCACAGATTCAAATGCTTAGTGGCCAAGTAGATTTTTTAAAAATGTTAGAATCAAGTCTAGTATAAACAGTAGGGGTGATTCATGGGCAAATGGCCAATTAGAATCTATATGCCTAGGCTGAATATTCTAATTTAAAGAAAAATTCAAAACTTGAGCCAGCCAAACAACTATGAGCCAAATTTGGGATCCCCCATCTTCAGCTGGTTTTTGTTTGTTTTGTTTTTGTTTTGATCCTTATTACCTTCAGTTTTTAAATATGCCGTTAAATTTGTTTTCTTTTTTTTTTCTTCTCCTTTTTCTTTTTTTTTAAGTTTATATTTAAATTCTAGTTAGTTAACATACAGTGTTATATTAGTTTCAGGTGTACAATATAGTTATTCAACAAGTGCTGATCACAACAAGCGTATCCTTAATCCCCATCACCTGTTTCAGCCATCCCCCCCCCCCCACCTCCCCTCTGGTAACCATCAATTTCTTCTCTATAGTTAAGAGTCTGTTTCTTGGTTTGCCTCTCTCTCTCTCTCTCTCTCTCTCTCTCTCTCTCTCTCTCTCTTTTTTCCCTTTTGCTCATTTGTTTTGTTTATTAAATTCCACATATGAATGAAGTCATATGGTATTTGTCTTTCTCTGACTGACTTATTTTGCTTAGCATAATACTCTCTAGGTCCATCCATGTTGTTGCAAACGGCAAGACTTCCCTCTTTTATGGCTGAGTAATATTCCATTGTATATATACCGCATCTTCTTTATCTTTTCAATCAACGTGATACATCACATTAATAAAAGAAAAGAACCTTGGGGTGCCTAGGTGGCTCAGTTGGTTAAGTATCCAACTTTGGCTCAGGTCATGATCTCACAGTCCTTGAGTTCGAGCCCCACATCGGGCTCTGTGCTGACAGCTCAGAGTCTGGAGTCTGCCTCAGATTCTGTCTCCCTCTCTCTCTGCCCACCCCCCTCACTCACACTGTGTCTTTCTCTGTCTCTCAAAAGTAAATAAAAACATTAAAACATTTTTTAATAAAACAACCATATGATTATTTCAGTAGATGCAGAAAAAACATTTGACAAAGTACAATATCCATTCATGATAAAATCCCTCAACAAAGTAGGTTTAAAAGGAACATACCTCAATGTAATAGAGTGTGGGGGATAAGATTAGGAATCCCTCAGGCTTACACCAATGGGTTAACAAGGCATAAAAAAACACAAAGTCATAAAATGCTCACACCCAAGTTTGGGTAACCAGATTGGCACTCCAAGAATAGGGAGGCACAAAGGTGCCAAGAAAAGGGAGGTGCAAAGGCACCCTAAAATAGGGAGGGGGTGCTGAGACCCCAAAAATAGAGAGAGAGAGGCAAACGCCTGAAATAGAATCAGCGCAAAGGTGCCCGATACATAGGAATAACAAGATTAGATATTCAGGGTGAAAGCACCCTAAGTTTAGTACTATAAGAGAAAGCTGCTTTCATAGGAGAATAGGGCTAGGTTAGGTAAATTAGTGTTTGGTGAATTGGACTTTGGCCAGCTGTGCTGCAGGCAAAGCAGCCCAGAGCAGAGATGGTTAACAAAAGAAAAGGAGTCTTGTTAACCCTGAGGTTATTCCCCCTATCTGTCTCATCCCCTAGGCTAGCAAAGATAAACAGGCATGGCGTCTCCTGTCTCTGTTAACAACCATCTACCCATCTGCCCAGTGCCAGAATTTTGTTTTATATTGTACATTTGAAGTAAATGGAGAAAGATTTGTATATTTTATTTTATTTTATTATTTTTAAAAATTTTTTTTAACATTTATTCATTTTTTGAGAGACAGAGACAGAGCGTGAGCGGGGAAGGGGTGGCGAGAGAGGGAGACACAGACTCTGAAACAGGCTCCAGGCGCTGAGCTGTCAGCACAGAGCCCAATGTGGGGCTCGAACTCACAAACCGCGAGATCATGACCTGAGCCGAAGTCGGACACTTGAACAACCTAGCCACCGAGGCGCTCCAAGATTTGTATATTTTAAAACTAGAGAATTGTCATAACAAACCATTCACTTATTCAGCCATTCATTGAACATTATTGAACATCAATTCTCTTGGGCAAACTGATGAAATTGCAGTAGTTTTCGCTTTGGAGGTCTCACAGATAAGTAGTTCTTATAATTCAATGGGCTAAGTCCTATTGAGAGAGAGTCAGTTATAAGGAATGTGTTTATAAATAAAACTAATAATTAATACAGCTGGTTATATAGAACAACTCGAATTTTAAAGAGTTTCATGTTGAGAATTTAAAATGTAACTACAGATAGATAGAACTGACTTAACATGAAACTTAAAATATAAGCTTGCTAAGCACTAATGAAACCTGTGGTGTATTAAGATAGTTTTGAATTTTAAATCAAGGTGAAATGATTTCTATTTAAAAATCTGTTAGTTGGATATTTTTAAGTCCAAGTTCCTTTGTATCTATTGTCAATTATGCATTTAACTAAAACAACTATTGTGAAAATTTAGAAAAATAGAGCAAAAAATATTTTAATCTTTAAAAAAATTTTAAATTTTAAAACTTGAAAAACTTGAAAATGCAATTGGTCTTCTAGACTCCAAGTCTGACCTGTGGTACATGTCTCAAATAGAATATACTCAAAAGTTGAGGAATGAGCCCAGAAATATCTACTTGACTAGGATAATGGGGATTCCTATATATAGAAGTAAAAGTTGTGGAAAATATCCTAGTAAATAATTTACTCTAATTGTGGATAAAAATTGGTGAACATGTTGAATGTTTCCAGATGACCTTTAGTATCATCAGGGGTGCCTGGGTGGCTCAGTCAATTGAGCGTCTGACTTCAGCTCAGGTCATGGTCTCATGGTTCATGGGTTTGAGCCCCATGTCGGGGTCTGTGCTGACAGCTCAGAGCCTGGAGCCTGCTTCAGATTCTGTGTCTCCCTCTCCTTCTGCCCCTCCCCTACTCATGCTCTGTCTCTCTCTCAAAAATAAATAAACATTAAAAAAATTTTTTTAATGAAGTCATCAATATAAAATAACTAGGGAGAGGTATAGTTTTGGAAATTATGTCTTTAATGATTAGTGCTTTAGATATATGATAAACATTTAAATTGGAGCTGGATAATAAGAATGCCCAGGTGTTCAATTTAGCACAGCCCAAAGACAATGGTAGCCTTGAACATTCAAAGCAAATTTCCAGTTGGGTCACCCAAATCTCTGTGCTCTAATTCTCAGTTATTATCTGACACTGTAGGTAAGATCTGAGGCATTCATTCATTCATTCATTCACTTAACAAATAATTATTGGCTACTGTGTGCCAGATTGTACTCTAAGCACTCAGTTTACATCAGAGATCAAAACAAAGATCTACAGATCTTAGAATCTGGCGAGGGGATACAGACAATAAACAGTACACATAATAAAAAGTAAGTTTTCTTGTGTGTGATAAGTGATAGAGGCCACAGGGAAAAGAAAAGGAGCAGGGTAAGGGTCATAGCACCAGGGATTGAGCATAGTTTACAGTATAATATAGAGTGGTAAGGAGAGATTACCTTAGGATGACAACTGAGCAAAGATTTGAAGAAATGGAGGGAGTTAGATAATCTGGTGGAATATTCTTCCAGGAAGCGGAAACAGATGCTGTGAGATCATCAGGGTAGATTTTCCAAGGAGGCCTATGTGGCTTAAGTGGAATGAGCAAAAGGGGAGGAAGGTAGGATAAAGGGTTAGAAGGATAACAGAACACTTGGACCTTGTAGGGATGTTGAGGTTGTTGTAAGGACTTATGCTTTTCCCCTGAATGAAATAAGGAGCTATTGCACGGTTCTGAGATCATGAAGAAATAGGGTGACCACTAATTAATATATGTAAGTGATTATGTTAAAAAAAATTAACTGCTTGGGGCGCCTGGGTGGCTCAGTCAGTTAAGCGTCCGACTTCAGCCAGGTCACGATCTCACGGTCCGTGAGTTCGAGCCCCACGTCGGGCTCTGGGCTGATGGCTCAGAGCCTGGAGCCTGTTTCCGATTCTGTGTCTCCCTCTCTCTCTGCCCCTCCCCCGTTCATGCTCTGTCTCTCTCTGTCTCAAAAATAAATAAATGTTAAAAAAAAAAAATTAAAAAAAAAATTAACTGCTTTAACTTCAACTGCTGTCTTCTGCTTTATTGAGAGGTAAATTGTTTGAAAATTATCTCATGATCCAATAATTACAAAGATACAATTTACATTTAGAAAACAAAAACTAGAACCCTAAGCACATGCCAGTTCCACAGAAGTAGAATAGGATGGAGCAGGAAGTTGTCAGATGTGGAACACTCCCAGGCACAGTCAAGGTTTGTGCACATTGGTATTGCCAAGAATATGTCAACCAGTTGGAGAGTAGGGCTAGGAAAATACAAATTTAAGAAAGCGATACCCCACTGTCTTCTAAGACCCCTGGGACACTCATTGACTGAGAATAGGTATTTTTATGACAGAAATCAGAAGCTGGGTGTAAGTGAAAAACAGAGCATTCAGCCAGACTTACTTCCCAGTAGCAAGTAGTGGTGAAACTTCTTGATTTGTGATGAAGGATGGACAAACATATGCAAGGGAACCAGAATGGTGGATAAGGAGGCAGGGATAAGTATAAGACTCACTGGTAGGGGTCATCTGCCCATGACTAAAAAGTTGTTAAAAGATTTCTGCAGCTTAATATGCATATAACTAAGTGCGTAAAAAGACCACAAACCAACCACTTTGTCTTCAAAATACTAGTGTTGATGAGAACAATCAGAAAATAGGCAAGAGTATACTATCTGAGGCATTATTCAGAGAGGCCACATGTAATATAAAAGAGTTTCCTCCAAATGAGACATGGGATCATCTATAGGCACAGTTGAGCATATGCGCTACTAGGTATCTTAGTGTGTTCTGAATAGAAGATGTGCACGGCAGCCTTTTAAGAGCAAACATAACTTTGTTGTGTCATAGCTGTACAGAATGGATTTTGCCTACCATTATGGAAGAGTGTGATCTAAAACTCATCATCACAATAATAAATAGTTTCTTCCTATTTATATTTAAAATTCATTTCTACTTTTCCTTAGACAATAAAAGTTCAACATTGGTCTTGGCACTGACATGGAAAGTGATCATGAGAGGACACAAAAAGGAACTTCAGGTGTCACAGGATAACTGCTCCATGCCTTCTAGTAGAAGCTGGCTTTTCTCAGAAAAAGTGGAGTTCAGTGGGCTGCTGGGGTTGGAGCTGTTTTCTGGAGTTGAGTGTTTGATGGAATATGAATGAGACTTTTTGTCCAATTCCTGGTCAGAACCAGACATACTTCTCAGCTGCATGGCCTCTCCCATCTCTCATCCATCCTTTGAGAGCCTTGAAATGTACATCTTTTTTCTAGACTGAGCCTACAAAGAAAGATTGGCTAACACAGCCGATCCTCCAGTGAGGGAAGCAAAACATTCAGACTGAGAGCCATGTGGACTTGCATTCCATCACCAGGCCCTGTGTGAGTCACATACATTGGAATTGCTTGGGTTAATATAATTTGGAAGCTCATTCTTGTTTAGACCTTGTTCACCCATGTTGTAATCTCTCATGTTCTGGAACCTTAAAGACAAATCACATTTGCAAGTGTCTGGCACCTTTAGAACTGTTCCAGGGAACTTGTTCTTAAAGTAGATTAAGCATGGAAGCTCACAGTTGAGGAGATTTAGGCTGCATTCAGAGTTTAGTGGTCTTATTCTTCTCAGCCCAGTGATTTGAACTCATTCCATAGTCTTATCATCATTATGGTGTATTGACACCACATTCACTGTATAGTGTGATATGGGGAGAGCTGTAACTATGAGTAACTATAGGTTGCAGGACATGCTAGCTCCTTCATGTATGACTTTTGATGTAAGTCCATGTAAAATCCCATATAGCTGAAGTAAAGTAGGTATTCCTCATTACTGAGCTCCACAAAATGAAGGGCATCAAAAGATTAAGGTGACAAGAATATAACAGAGGGGCAATTGGAATTTACTAGGCTTAGAGATCTTCATGGACACTCAACAAAGAGAACCCAGAAGGGCAAGCAACACGGAGCTTTTTTTTTTTTTTCTTTGAACATTGCCATCCACTGTACAGTTCCTGGAGCTGCAGTTTCATTGAACTTTCTGTCAGAAATTTTAGTTCTGTGGATTTCATAGCAGAAGATCAGACATTTCACTGGTATGGACAGGTTGAAGAACTCTTCTTAAGTGTTGAAGTTGCAATGAGTAGGCAGCCTTTTATTTCTGGGAACTTGATGTCAAAGCCTCCTTCCACTCTCTCAAAGGAAGAGTATGGAAAAAATGCAGCATGGTTCTAGCAACACAGCTATTCCAGTAACTGAAGGGCTGTAATTTTCTCTCTGGGAACAAGCTTCAATATGGTACACTTTCTTACAAACAGTAGCTTGAATGATCACATCACAAGTAATCTCTATTAAATACAGTCTTTTAAACCAACTGCAATCTTAAGATGATTTTTTAATATGAAATTTATTGTCAAATTGGTTTCCATACAACACCCAGTGCTCATCCCAACAGGTATTAAGATGATTTTTGATATTGGCTATCAGAATTAGTTTAATAAAAGGTAATATATTGTCATAGGCTTTTTGCAGACTATGCACAACTTTATTTCTCAGTCTGTTTTTAGGTAGGATAGATTGAAGTTTTTCTAGAATCCTAGCCAATTTCCTCTTTGCTTTCTTATTTTCTGTTAGAATGATTAGGGAACTGGTCTTCAAGTTGTACCTAAGAGAGAAACTGTCACCCTGAATATACAATGAATATCTCAGCTCAGATCATGTAAAACAATTAAAGCTAGGACAGAGCTCATTGGAAAATCTTTTTATTTTTATTTTTTTAATTCTATTTGTATATTTTTAGAGAGAGTGAGAGAGAGCGTGGGAGGGCAGAGAGAGGAAGAGAGAGAGAATCCCAAGTAGGCTCTGCACTGTCACTGGGAGCCCTATGCAGGGCTCGAACTCAAGAACTGTGAGAGATCCTGACCTGAGCTGAAATCAAGAGTCAGATACTTGGGGTGCCTGGGTGACTCAGTTGGTTAGGAGTCTGACTTCCACCCAGGTCATAATCTTGCAGTTTGTGGGTTCAAGCCCCACATCAGGCTCTGTGCTGACAGCTCAGAGCCTGGAGCCTGCTTCAGATTCTGTGTTTCCCTCTCCCTCTCTCTCTCCCCCTCCCCCACTCATGCTCTGTCTGTCTCTCTCTCAAAAATAAATAAACATTAAAAATCTATTCTAAAAATAAAAAAAGAGCCGGACACTTCACTGACATAGCCACCCAGGCCTCCCAGAAAATCTTTATCTCTAAAGTAAAAGATTAATTCACAATAAAGTCAGGCTTGGTGGATTTGCCTTCAAGCAAATCATATGTAAACTGTGTACAGTTATATACCAACACATGAACCTTTGCCATTCTTTCTCCACACTGGTATATTTTGGAGCTTGATGTAAACTTTGTAGGGTGTTCTTATGCCTTTCTGCATGCCCACTTTCAAGAGGCCTCTGGGACCACCTAGAAGTTGGACAGAGGTTGGGAGCCCTGTCTTTGCAGGATGACTGGCATGTGAATAAGCAAACTTCCAAGCCGTAGCCTTGTCGAATTAGTCCAACTGTAAGTGAGGTGCAATGACTGCAGTGAATAGGACTGGAAAATAACAGGATGCTGAATCAGTGAGCTTTTGATTTTGGTCCAGCTGGCAAGAGACCCTATGTGGTGTCAATGGCACAGCAGCTGGTCTTTGCTGCAGCTGAGACGTGTGTTGCTCTTCTAGACTTACGGGCATGAAAATTCACGGGAACTCTTCTGGGTTTGCAGTTTATGTTTCTCCCTAGCTGAGCTAGTTCTGAATTTCAGGTCATCTGCATGAGGTGCAATGTTTAAATACTTAGAAAATCTTGAAAATCTAGAATTTGAACTCTGCATATTCTAAATTCTTCTCTTACCTTCTTGAAAATGTCCATGTCGTCTAATCTCTACTTGTTGCTTCAGAATCCTTTAGCTTGTTTCCATGAGAGAGATTTGTATCTTTGACTTTTCTCGGTTAATTTTGAACCAGTTGCCGAGCCTGGTTGCCTGCTACAAGAGCAGATGGCAAACCCTACATACATGTCCAGCTTCTAACTAGCCTGACTTTCTCAAAATGGATCCGGCATTCTTGATCTCACACTACAACTTCTCAGGCTTGCGCTCTTTGGTCATCTCAGAAACAAGAGCTTGAAAATACTCCTGGACATCTTCTCATTGCTGATCCAATGCATGGTTGTTGTGATCTAACCTTCCTCCAGGCAACCTTCTCTTAACAGATCTTTTCTTTTTTTTTTTTTTTTTAATGTTTGTTTGCTTATTTATTTATTTATTTTTAAATGTTTTATTTATATTTGGGAGAGAGAGAGAGAGAGACAGAGCATGAGCAGGGGAGGGGCAGAGAGAGAGAGAGGGAGAGGGAGGCACAGAATCTGAAACAGGCTCCAGGCTCTGAGCTGTCAGAACAGAGTGCAACACAGGCTCAAACTCGTGAACCGTGAGATCATGACCTGAGCCGAAGTTGGACACTCAACTGAGCCACCCAGGTGCCCCATAATGTTTGTTTATTTTTGAGAGAGAGACAGAGACAGAGACAGAGACAGAGAGAGAGAGCCCGAGCATGAGTGGGGGAGGGGCAGAGAGAGAGGGAGACAGAATCCCAAGCAGGCTCCAGGCTCTGAAATGTCAGTACAGAGCCGGACTCAGGGCTCTAACTCATGAACCGCGAGATCATGACCTGAGCCAAAGTTGGGGGCTTTACCGACTGAGCCACCCAGGTGCCCCATCTTAGCTGCCAAATTCTTAGACTCACGTTCATATTTTTAAATTTGAGCTGTTAGGTTATCCACAGCAGATCAAAGTTTTTCAGTTTCCCCAGTTAATTTCTTGTTTTCTTCACACCTCATTGTGCTTTCTCTTTCAAATATATACCTTTTACCTCGTTTTTTGCCTCGTCCATTTTATCATGACAGTCTTGTTTTGACTTTTATAATTTCTCTTTTAACTTTAATATTTCTTTCTTCAGGATAAGCTGATGGATTTGAATCACACATCTCATTTTTTGCATTTTACTTTTTTGCTTCTAAGACACTGGTGGCTTCACATCCAACACATTTCATAAAACAAGACTTTCTTCTCAAGTTCAAATATTATTTTAGAAGTCTCTTGCTAAAAAAAAAAAAAAAAAAGAAGAAGTCTCTTGCTAATGTTCTAAAGTGGCACCTGGAATTTAACCTCCTTGCTTCATCATGGGGACCTCAAACTCACCTCTTATTTGTTTTGAAGTTCTGTCTGCACTCATGAGGCCTGTGTTCCTTTGAAGCCTTGGCAAAATTATTCTCTGACTGAGCCAGTTCTTTCCTGAACAGTTCTTTCTTGGATTCAAAGATTTCCTGTTTCATGGAGTCACTTTCTGCAAGGCCATTTCCTCATCTTTGTCGTTAAGCTTTCTGGAAATCAGCCTCTGTAAGCCAAACAAGGTCTCATGTCTGAGAATTCCTGCAGGGCCATCTTTTACTACTGATAGGTATCTTTGTGGGGGGTTTTTTGCCTGGGATTTTGGGCTGTCTGAAGGTTCAACCATTTGTTTCTGAAAATCTTACTGTTCCTGCCTCATGATGCAGTCCTGTTTTTTTTTTCTTAAGAGTTTATCATTATTTTGTTGTTGTTATTATTATTATTATTATCATTATTTTAAATAATCTCCACACCCAATGTGGGGCTTGAACTCATGGCCAGAGATCAAGAGCTGGATGCTCAGATCACTTGGGTGGCTCAGTCGGTTAAGCATCCGACTTCATTTCAGGTCATGATCTCCTGGTTCGTGAGTTCGAGCCCCACATCGGGCTCTGTGCTGACAGCTCAGAGCCTGGACCCTGCTTCGGATTCTGTGTCTCCCTCTCTCTGCCCTTCCTCCTGCTTGCACTCTGTCTCTCTCTCTCTCTCTCTCAAAAATAAACAAACATTAAAAAAAAAAGAGCTGGATGCTGTATCAACTGAGTCAGCCAGGTGCCCCACAATCCTAGTTTTCTAGTCCTTTCAATCTAGGTGTGGATCTTCACGTTCTTGGCAAATGTCACTGTATCCTCAAGTTTCTTGAGACTATTTGAATCAGTTATTTATTCTTCAAATATACACTTTCTTCATTTAAATTTTTTTATTTCTCTTTCTGGGTTTGAGTTTCTATGACATTAATTGAACAACAAAAGGAATGTAGAGTCTGTGCATTCTGGTAACTTCCTACTCAGTTCCAGTTTCTCTTGTTCCAGTCTTCATATTCTTTCATAAGCTTCACTTTGCAAGCGGTTTTTCTAAATTCTGCTGCACATCCTCATGTGTGGTTAATGTATTTATTGGACTGTTTCATGCTTTTCAGAGATCCTTCAGAGATCCATATATATATATATATTTGATCTTCATTCAGTTTCTGGCCCAGAGCCCTAAAACCCTTGGAATTTCCTAAGTGATAAGAATGACAATGGTGTCTTTTTTTATGTTAATAGATGAATTTTGGACTGCGCCTATAGCTGGCTGCCAGTAGAACCAATCATGAACAGAGGGCTGGAATTTTCATTTCTATACCTTGACCTCAAAGAAGGGGAGAGTGGCTGGAGGTTTAATTCAGGCCAACGGCCAATGATTTAATCAATCATGCCTATGCCATGAAGCCTTCATAAAAAACCTAAAACGACAGGGTTCAGTTTGGATTGGCGAATATATAGATATTTGGGAAGAGTGGTGCACCTGGAGAGGACATGGTAGTTCCACATCCTTTCTAGAGCTATTGTTTTCAACTTTGGTGCATTAGAATCACCTGGAGAGTTTGTTTGTTTGTTTAATTTATTTTGAGAGAGAGATAGCAAAAGTGTGAGTGTGGGAAGGGCAGAGGGAGAGGAGCAGAGAGAATCTTAAGCAAGCTCCACACCCAGCACTGAGCCCAATGCGGGCCTCAATCTCACAACTGTGAAATCATGACCTCAGCTGAAATCAAAAGTCAGATGCTTAACCAACTGAACCACCCAAGCGCCTCACCTTGGGTGGTTCAGTTGGAGTTTTCAGAAATTACAAATGTGTTCTTGCCATCCCAAAACTGATATTCTTTATTTTGAGAGTGATGGGGCATTGAAAGTTTTAAATGCTCCCAGGTGATTCTGATAAGATGCCAAAGTTGAGAACCCTTGTTCTTCAATGCTGGTTCTCAAACTTTACCCTGCATATGACTCACCTGGGGAACTTGTTAAAATGTATTCTGAGCCTCCCTTGGAGTTCCTGGTTGAGTAAGCCTGTGGTGGGACCTATACATTTGCAAGCTGAGGTTGCTAGTTTGAGGACAGACTTTGAGCTTGTTTTAAAGGCAGAATTTCAGGTCCTACTCCAGATGTAAGGAATTAGCAGCATCTGTATTTTTGAAACATTCCCAGCTGATCATTCTAACCTCTCCCATTGCTTTTCTGTAGCCTCCCAATCCAACAGTGAGGGACCTGTATCCATTATCCTCCATATATTTAATTGTTAAATTTGGTTTACATGTGTAGTGCTTCTGGTATTGGCAACCTGCAACACCATGGGAACCAACTCTATCAACCAAGTTTTTATTGCTAAATACATGATCAGTTTACTAAGAAACTTGTATAGAATTATATTTAAGTTGTACAGGTCCATTACTTATATAGTAAAACTTTGATGTTTTAGTGAATGTTAGTCTAAATATTATGTTCTCAATGAGAGGCCAATTAGAGATGCACAATAAGAATAGTACAGGGGATGTTTGGTAGATGAGGTTGAATAAATTCAGGGCTGGTGTTCCATTGGCACACAGTTGGTATATATTTGCCAGTGGATAAAGTCTTGAGGTACTTCTTTGCTAGTTGGTAACTGCCCACTGCCCACACCTGATGCCTGGGGTGTCTAGATATGCCCTCTGGACCCCATAACCTATTCAAGGCCTAGTAACCAATAGGTTAATGCCTGGCACAGTCAGGATTCTTCAGAATCCTGTGCTGTGTACCTGTGGTTCCCTTTTACTTGTAAGATTCACTAGCAATGGAAGCTAACTCTTCTGAATATCACCCTTTTCCCATATGAAACATGATAATATTTCCAAAAAGCATTGTTATTATATTTTTAACAACATCAGGAGCAGTGGTCCTGCACATTTGGGATTGGCTGGTGTTCAAAAGCTTCAGTGACATTAACAGCAAAGCTGTCACTAAAATGTCTCTTCTATGAGTTTCTTGGCACACAAATTCCTGTGCTATGCCTGATTTAGTAACAGACTCTAAACTAATAACAATTAGTGGTTTTCTAATTATGGCCAAGATATGTTTTACAGAATTCTTGGGCTTTTCTTTAAAATAATTTGGCACAATCCTGTTTATTTTGGTGTTTGGTAGGTTTAAACTGCTGGATTATAGAAATTTCTTCAGACTTTAAAACACATATAAGTGGGACCTTGCACGTGTATTTTAATGTGTTAATAGAGGGTTTAAATGATAATTAAATTATAATTTATACCTCATGTGTTAATACAGTAATGAAGCATTCTAGTCTAACTTTAAAGCTAAAGCAATGCTGATCCTTTATCTTAAAAGTACAGAATATTATGCTGATGAGAAATATATTTTAAAATGTGTAAATCCAATGTTTAAACTGAGCATGTAGGGGCACCTGGGTGGTTCAGTAGGTTAAGTGTCCGACTTTGGCTCAGGTCATGATCTCATGGTTTGTGAGGGCCTGCTTCAGATTCTGTGTCTCCCTCTCTGTCTGCCCCTCCCCCCTTCATGCTCTCTCTCTCTCTCTCTCTCTCTCTCTCTCTCTCAAAAATAAATAAAATGTTAAAAATAAAAAGGATTGAGGTAATTTCTTAAGGATTAAGAAGAGCATCACTCAATGACATTTTCATCTTTTAGAAACTTCATTCTTAGAACTAAGAATGTGTCGAATGTTTAGATTTGCTTTTATTTTATTTATTTATTTTTTAATACATCGGGTGTGGAGTTTGGTAAGCTCTTTATAGATTTTGGATACTAGCCCTTTGTCAGATATGTCATTTGCAAATATCTTTTCCCATTCCGTTGCTTGCCTTTTAGTTTTGTTGGTTGTTTCCTTTGCTGTGCAGAAGCTTTTTATCTTCATGAGGTCCCAGTAGTTCATTTTTTCTTTTAATTCCCTTGCCTTTGGGGATGTGTCAAGTAAGAGATTGCTATGGCTGAGGTCAGAGAGGTCTTTTCCTGCTTTCTCCTCTAGGGTTTTGATGGTTTCCTGTCTCACATTCAGGTCCTTTATCCATTTTGAGTTTATTTTTGTGAATGGTGTGAGAAAGTGGTCTAGTTTCAATCTTCTGCATGTTGCTGTCCAGTTCTCCCAGCACCATTTGTTAAAGAGACTGTCTTTTTTCCATTGGATGTTCTTTTCTGCTTTGTCAAAGATGAGTTGGCCATACGTTTGTGGGTCTAGTTCTGGGGTTTCTATTCTATTCCATTGATCTATATGTCTGTTTTTGTGCCATAGATTTGCTTTTAAACATCCTGGTTTCTAGGTTTGTCTGCTCTGAATTTCAAATTCCTCCAGACACATTACTTTGTATAGTTGATCCATTATTAAGAAAGGAGTTTTGTTCAGATATGTTAGGTAAGACATATTGGATTCATTGACTAGTGAAATTAGCTTTATGTTGTCTTTGGTTTTTGATTATAATATTGGTTTGGGGATAATGTAGGGATATAGTTATGCTAAAATTTCCAAATTCTGAACCCCCAACAATAATTTCACATCTGCAAAGAAATTTCCAAACACTTCTAAATTTACACTCAGTGGAAGCCATACCAATTTTAATTTTCTACAACAGAGGAGTATGAGTTAAGGGCATCTTGATTTATTGTTAGTTTATTGAATACTTTTTTTGCTTATTTTAAAAAGTTTTTGAGGTACCTGGGTGGCTCAGTTGGTTAAGCAACCAACTCTTGATCTCAGCTCAGGTCATGATTTCATGGTTTGTGAGTTTGAGCACCACATTGGGCTCTGTGCTGGGAACATGGAATCTGCTTGGAATTCTCTCTCCCTCTCTCTCTGCCCCTACCCCACTCATGCTCGCTCTCTCTGTCTCAAAATAAATAAACTTAAAAAAATTTTTAAATTAAAATTAAAAATAAAAAGTTTTTTTTCCTTGAAACAATATAGAGAAAATGTAAAACTTATTTGTATATTTTAACAAATATTTAAGTAAATACTCCTGTATCTACAACTGTTGTCAGATAGTGGAACACCACTGGCACTCCAGAGGTCTACTGTATATCCTTTTTCAACCAAAGTATGTTATAAATTCTGTAGTTATTGGTTATTTTCAACTATTGTTTTCTATAATTTTGGGCATTTCCTGTAAGAGAGGTGATGTATTAATCAGAATTTTCCAGAGATACAGAACCTGTAGGATGTGCATATATAAAATAGGTATGGTTATATATCTATATGTGTATCTGTGCATACAAACATACATTAAAAAATTGGCTTACACAATTATGGAGGGTCTGGAGTCCCAGGGTATAATAATGATGGATATATGTCATGTATTTGTCCAAACTCATAAAATGTGTAATACCAAGAGTGAACCCTAAGATAAACTATGGACTTTGGGTGATTGTGGTCAATATAGATTTATCACGTGCAACAAATATATCTTCTGATGTGGGATATCGATAATGGGGGAGATTATACATGTGTGGAGGTAGGGGGTATATAGGAAATCTCTGTACCTGTCTTTTAATTTTTTTAATTTCTATTTTTAAATTAAATTAAATTTAATTATTTTATTCTCTTTATTTTAATTCCAGTATAGTTAACATACAGTGTTATATTAGTTTCAGGTGTACAATATTGTGATTCAACAATCCCATACATCAACCAAAGCACTCACCGTGATAAGTGCACCTCTTTTTTTTTTTTTAATGTGTATTTATTTTGAGAGAAAGAGGGAGACAGAGAATCCCAAGCAGGCTTCACACCGTCAGTCCTAAGCCTGACACAGGGCTCAAACTCACAAAACTTTGAGAAACCTGAGCCGAAATCAAGAGTTGGATGCTTAACTGACTGAGCCAACCTGGCGCCCCCAACAAGTACCCTTCTTAATTCCTTTTCACCTGTTTCACCCATCTCCCCACCCACCTCCCCTCTGGTAACCATCGGTTTGTTCTCAGTAGTTTACAGTTTGTTTCTTGGCTTCTTTCTTTCTCTCTCTCTCTCTCTCACTCTTGTTTTTCATTGCTTGTTTGATTTGTTTCTTAAATTCTACATATGAGTAAAATCATATAATATTTGTCCTTCTCTGACTTATTTTGCTTAGCATTGTACTCTCCAGCTCCTTACATGTCATTGCAAATGGCAGGATTTCATTCTTTTTTATGGCTGAAAATATTTTTAATTTTTGCTGTAAAGCTAAAAATGCTCTAAAAATTATCAATCAAAAAATTTCATTGGTGTTTTCAGCAGAAATAGAAAAAAATCCTTAAATGTGTGTGGAATCTGAAAGTAACCTGAATATCTAAAACAGTCTTGAGAAAGAAGAACTAAGCTGGAGGCCTCACACTTCCTGATTTCAAAACATATTAGAAAGCTATTAGTATGGTATTGGTATAAGATAGGTAAATAAACCAATGGAATAGAGAGCTTGTGCATTTGATCAACTGATCTTTGAATATAGTGCCATGACTATCCAATTAGGAGAAAATAGTCTCTTAAACAATGTTGAGAACACTGCGTATATATGTAAAAGAATCAAGAGAGACCTTTATTTTATATCATATACAAAAGCTAACTCTAAATGGATTAAAGACTAAGAATGGAAACTATAAAACTCCTACAAGAAAACAGGAGAAAAGCTTCATGACATTGACGTGGGCAATGGTTTTTGAGATATGATGGTAAAAGTACATGCAGTAGATGCAAAAGTAGACAAATGTGACTACAAAAAACTTCTGCACAGCAAAGGAAGTAATCAACAAAGTGATTACTACAAATCACAAATTACTTTAAAATGGGAGAAAATACAAACCATATATCAAATAAGAGATTAATATCTAGAAATATATAAAGAACTCCTATAACCCAACAATAATGAAAAACAACTAACCCAATTAACAGTAGGCAAAAAAGTTGCATTGAGATTTATCCAAAAAGGATATACAAATGCCACATGCATATGAAAAAGTGCTGAACATCACTCATCAGCAGGAAAATACAAATCAAAACTAAAATATCATCTTATATTCATTAGTATAGCTACTTGTTTTGAAAAGAAGAAGAAGAAGAAGAAGAAGAAGAAGAAGAAGAAGAAGAAGAAGAAAGTAGTAGAAGTAGTAGTAGTAGTTTTGATGTGGATGTAGAGAAACTGGAATCCTGGTGCACTCTTGTTGGGATTTTAAAATGGTGTAGCCACTATGGAAAACAATATGGAGTTTCCCCAAAAAATAGAACTACCATATGATTCAGCAATCCCACTTCTGGCTATATACACAAAAGAATCAAAAGCAGGATGCTGAAGAGATATTTGCACACTAACATTCATGCAGCATTATTAACAGACAAGATGTGGAAGCAACTTAAAAGCCGGTTGATAGGTGTGCTGGATGCAACTGCTCGCAGCCATTGTCCCACGCCACACCCAGCCTTCTGCCCCCAGCAGCTGAGCACATAGCCTCCAGCTGCTGCAGCACTTCAGGAGATCTGAGATAGGACTAACGGCCCAGTGTAAATTTTGCTAACACCTCTGCCCCATGCCCAAGTTCCCCAGTGAGCACACACCCTCAGAGCTGGCCTGCCTGGGTCCTACTAACACCACAGAGAGCAAGCACAGCCCACAACAGGCTAAGAGTCAGTGTAGACGACTACACTGAAAGGAAAACTGACTCAAACACAACACCAGGGCATAAGCAACACACAGGATAATCTTCTGAAGTGCCAGGTCCTGGTCAACAGGGGATACTGCACTGCAGGGCACCCCAAGACCTCTTCTTTGTAAAGTCACTACTTTCAAGAACAGAAGACACAGCAGATTTTCTTAACACACAGAAACAGACACAGAGAGGTGGACAAAATGAAGAGTCAGAGAAATTTATCCCACATGAGAGAACAGGACAAAGCCACAGCCAGAGATCTAAGAAAAGCAGATATAAGTAACATGCCTGATAGATAATTTAAAGCAGTGATCATAAGGATACTCACTGGACCTGAGAAAAGACAGGAAGACATGACTGAGACCCTTAACACAGAGATAGGGACTAACATAATGGAGATAAAGGGCTCAATAAATGAAATGGAAACATGCTTTATGAAATAAACAGCAAGATGGAGGAAGAAGAGGAACAAATTAGTGACCTGGAAGACAGAGTAATGGAAGGTAATCAAGCTGAACAAAAGAGAGAGAAAAGATTATGCAAAATGAGAATAGACTTAGGGAATTCAGTGACTTCATCAAACATAATGACATTTGTATTATAGGAGTTCCAGAAGAAGAAGACAGAGAAAAGGAGACAGAAAATTTATTTGAAGAAATAATAGCTGAAGATGTCCCTAATCTGGGGAAGAAAACAGACATCCTGATCCAGGAGGCACAGAGAAGTCCCATCAAAATCAACAAAAGCAGACCAACACCAAAACACATTGTAATGAAATTTGCAAAATATAGTGATAAACAAAAAAATCTTAAAAGCAGCAAGACAAAAGATCTCAGCGACTTAAAAGTGAAAACTTATAAGGCTAGCAGATTTTTCAACAGACATTTGGCAACCCAGGAGTGGCATTATGTATTCAAAGTGCTGAATGGCAAAAATCTGCTTCCAAGAATACCATACCCAGCAAGGCTATCATTCAGGATAGAAGGAGAGATACAGAGTTTCCCAGACAAACACAAACTAAAGGAGTTCATGACCACTAAACCAGCTCTATAATAAATATGAAAAGGGATACTTTGAGTGGAAAGAAGACAACACAAATGGCAGTAGAAAACACAAAAGCAGTAAAAATTAATATGTCTGTAAAAAATTAGACACGGAAATCACAAAAAAAGGATATAAAATATAATAACATACCTAAAATATGGGGAGGAGAGGAGAAAAGAATGGATTCAAACTTAAATGACAATCAGCTTACTATAGATTGCTGTATGTGGAAGAGTTTATATACAAAACTGATGGTAATCATATATCAAAAACCACTAATAAACATGCAAAAAATAAAGACAAATAAATCCAAATATATTGCTAAAGAAATCAGCAAAACATGAAAGAAAGACAAGGATCAGAGAAAATCTTCAGAAGCAACCACAAAACAAATAACAAGATGGCAATAAATACATATCTATTAAGAATTACATTGAATGTAAATGGATTAAATGCTCCAATCAAAAGACATAGGGTGACAGAATGGATAAAAAACAAGACCTATCTATATGCTGCCTACCAGAGACCCATTTGAGACCTAAAGACACTTGCAGATTGAAAGTGAGAGGATGGAGAAACATCTATCATGCAAATGAATATCAAAAGAAAGAAATACCTATATCAAACAAACTAGACTTTAAAACACAGACTGTAACAAAAGATAAAGAAGGATACTATATGATCATAAAGGGGACAATTCAATAAGAAGATATAATAATTGTAAATGGTTATAGACCCAACATGGAGGAACCCAAATATATAAAACAATAACAAACATAAAGGAATTAATAATAATACAATAGTAGTAGGGGACTTTAACATACCACTTCATCAATGGATAGATCATATAAATGGAACATCAACAAGGAAACAATGGTTTTAAATGACACACTGGAACAGATGGATTTGACAGAGATATTCAGAACATTCCATCCTTAAACAGCAGAATACACATTCTTCAAGTGCACGTGGAACATTCTCCTGAATAGATTACATATTATCCCACAAAACAAACCTCAAAAATTCAAGAAGATCAAAATCATACTATGCATATTTTCTGACTACAATGCTACGAAACTAGAAGTCAACCACAAGAAAAAATCTGGAAAGACCACAAATACATGGAGGTTAAATAACGTGCTACTAAACAAAGAATGGGTCAACCAGGACATAAAATAAGAAATAAAAAAGTACATGGAAACACATGAAAATGAAAACAAAAGGGTCCAAAACCTCTGGGATGCAGCAAAAGTGGTCCTAAGAAGGAAGTATATAGCAGTACATGTCTACCTCAGGAAGCAAGAAAAATCTAGAATAAACAACCTAATCTTGCCCCTAAAGAAGCTAGAAAAAGAACAATAAACAGTACCTAAAAGCAGCAGAAGGAAGGAAGTAATAAAGTTCAAACCACAAATAAGTAATATAGAAACTAAGAAAACAATAGAACAGATCAATAATACCAGAACTGGTTCTTTGAAAAAAATCAACAAAATTGATAAACTTCTAGCCAGACTTATGAAGAAAAAAAAAGACTCAAATAAATAAAATCACAAAAGAGAGAGAAGAAATAACAACCAACACTACAGAATTACAAACAATATAATAGAGTATCATTGACATGGAGAACAAAGACAAAAGAAAAAAAGTTAAATTTATTTATAACTTACAGCCCATTGACACGTCTTTGAGACAGCAGAGTGACCTTCCTCTAAGAACTCAACTGCCTTGATGTTAATACTTTGCTAAGGGCAAAAGGCAATTTTAGCTTAGCATTAGCCTGACCTCCAGGATCCTGTAACTCTTCTATAACATATAAAAATTCCTATGGAAACTTCCTTTTTCTCTATTCCCCCACCCCCAAGATATGTTAGCAATCATCCTCCAAGCATATAGCCCTTGATATAAATCTGTAGGGTCTTATGACTAAATTTTTTTTAAGTTTATTTATTTACTTTGAGAGAGACAGAGAGAGCATGCACATGAGCAGGGGAGAGGCAAAGAGAGAGGGAGAGAGAATCCCAAGCAGCCTCCACACTGTGAGCACAAGCCCAACATGGGACTTGATCCCATGAACTGTGAGATCATGACCTGAGCCAAAATCAAGAGTTGGACGTTTAACCGACTGAGCCACACAAGCACCCCTCATGACTAAGGTTTTATTAGACAGTAGTAAATGACCTTTTCCTAAAAACAGCTAGCTCTTCAAGGTCCTGGAAACCTTGCTTCCAAATTCCTTACAGGCTTATGCTATCCCTAAGTACCTCCCAACTTGGAAGTGTATAATCAGTCACCTGTCACAACCCCAGTGCAGCTCTTCCTGCTCACAGGTCCTGTTCCCATGCTTTAAAAAAAAAAAAAAAACACCTACTTGCACCAAAAATGTCTCAAAAATTCTTTCTCAACCATTCACTCCAAACCCCAACATTTCCACATCAATTATGAAAAACTATATGCCAACAAATTAGACAACTTAGAAGAAATGGATAAATTCCTAGAAACATATAAACTACCAAAACATAGAAAATTTGAACAAACGAATAACCAGCAAAGAAATTGAGTCAGTAATAAAAAAAAATTCCCAACAAATAAAAGTCCAGGACCAGTTGACTTTAGAGATGAATTCTACCAAACATTTAAAGAAAAACTAATACCTATTCTTCCTAAGCTATTTCAAAAAAACAGAAAATGAAGGAAAACTTCCAAATTCATTCTATGAGGTCAGAATTACCCTGATACCAAAACTAGATAAAGAGATATGCAACCACTCAAAAAGAGAACTACAGGCCAATATCCCTGATGAATATAGATGCAAAAATTCTCAACAAAATACTAGCAAATTGAATTCAACAATACATTAAAAAAATCATTCACCATGATCATGTGGGATTTATTCCTGGGTTGCAAGGGTGTATTAATATTCTCAAATCAATCAATGTGATACATCACATTAATAATAGAAAGGATAAAAACCATATGAACATTTCAATCAATGCAGAAAAAGCATTTGACAACATCCATTCATGATAAAAACATTCAGCAAAGTAGGTTTAGAGGGAACATACCTCAACATAATAAAGGCCATCTATGAAAAACCCATAGCTAATAACATCCTTAAGGGGGAAAAACTGAGAGCTTTCCCCCTAAGATCAGGAAAAAGACAAGGATATCCACTGTCACCACTTCTTTTCAACATAGTACTGGAAGTCCTAGCCACATCAGACAACAGAAACAAATAAAAAGCATCCAAATTGGCAAAGAAAAAGTAAAACTTTCACTATTTGCAGATTACATGATACTGTATATAGAAAACCTGTAAGTTTTCACCACAAAACTGCTGGATGAATAAATTAATTCAGTAAAGTCACAGGATACAAAATCAATGTACAGAAATTTGTTGCACATTTATACACCAATAATGAAGCAGCAGAAAGAGAAATTAAGAAAATAATCCCATTTACAATTGCACCCAAAATAATAAGATACCTAGGAATAAACCTAACCAAAGAGGTAAAAGACCTGTACACTGAAAACTATAAAACAGTGATGGAAGAAATTGAAGATGACATAAAGAAATTGAAAGGCATTCCATGCTCATGAATTAGAAGAACAAACATTGTGTTTTTTTTTTAAGTTTATTTATTTAGATAGAGAGAAAGCATGAGTTGGGGAGGGGAGAGAGACAGGGAGAGAGAGAATACCAAGCAGACTCCACACTGTCAGCGCAAGGCCTGATGCAGCATTTGATCCCACCAACCATGAGATCATGACCTGAGCCGAAGTCAGATGCTTAACCAACTGAGCCACCAAGGCACCCCAAGAACAAATATTGTTAAAATATCTATACTACCCAAAAAATCTACACATTTAATGCAATCAAAATACCAACAGCATTGTTCACAGAGCTAGAACAAACAGTCCTAAAATTTGTATGGAACCACAAAGAACCCAAATAGCCAAAGCAATCTTGAAAAAGAAAAGCTGGAGGCATCAAAATTCCAGATTTCAAGTTCTATTACAAACCTGTAGTAATCAAAACAGTATGGTATTGGCACAAAAATTGACACATAGATCAATAGAACAGAATAGAAAACCCAGAAATGAACTCACAATTATATCGTCAATTAATCTTTGACAAAACAAGAAAGACAATCCAATGGGAAAAAGACAATCTCTTCAACAAATGGTGTTGGGAGAAGTGGAAAGCTACATGCAAAAGAAAGAAACTGGACCACTCTCTTATACCATACCCCAAAATAAACTCAAAATGGATTAAGGACCAGAATGAAATGTGAGACCTGAAACCATAAAATTCCTAGAAGAGAACACAGACAGTAATTTCTTTGACATTGGCCATAGCAACTTCTTTCTAGATATGTCTCCTGAGACAAGGGAAACAAAAGAAAAAATAAACAATTGGGACTACATCATAATAAAAAGCTTTTGCACAGCAAAGGAAACAATCAACAAAAGTAAAAGGCAACCTACAGAATGAGAACGGTATTTGCAAAGGACATATCTGGTAAAGGATTAGTATGCAAAATATACAAAGAATTTGTAAAACTCAATACATAAAAAATGAATAATCCAATTAAAAATGAACAGAAGACATAAAGAGACATTTCTCCAAAGAAGACATCCAGATGGCCAACAGACACATGAAAAGATGCTCATCATCACTTACCATCAGGAAAATGCTAATCAAAACTACAATGAGATATCACCCCACACCTGTCAGAATGGCTAAAATCAACAAGAGAAGAAGCAACAGGTGTTAGCAAGGATATGGAAAAAAAGGAACACTCATGCAACTGTTGGTGGGAATGCAACTGATGCAGCCACTGTGGAAAACAGTATGGAGGTTCCTCAAAATTTAAAAATAGAACTGCCATATGATCCAGCAATTGCACTCCTGGGTATTTATCCCCAAATACAAAAATGGTAATTCAAACGGATACATGCACCCCTATGTTTATAGCAGCATTATTTACAATAGCCAAGATATGGAAGCAACCCAAATGTCCTTAGACTGATGAATGGATACAGAAGATGTGGTATATATACATGATGGAATATTATTCAGTCATTTAAAGAATGAAATCTTGCCATTTGCAAGGAAATGGTTGGAGCTAGAGAGTATAATGCTAAGCAAAATAAGTCAGAGAAAGATAAATACCATTTGGTTTCACTCATATGTGGAATTTAAGAAATAAAACAAACAAGCAAAGGGAAAAAAAGAAGAGAGAGAGAGACAAATCAAGAAAAAGACTCTTAATTATAGAGAACAAATGGATGATTTCCTAACGGAAGGTAGGTGGGGAATGGGTTAAATAGGTGAAGGGGTATTACGGATGCATTTGTCGTGATGGGCATTGGGTGATGTATGTAAGTGTTGAATAGTACTATATTATAAACCTAAAACTAATATAACACTGTATGTTAACTAACTGGAATTAAAATGAACATTTTAGAAAAAGTCCATTGATAGATGAATGTATAAAGAAAATGTGGTATATAAATATAATAGAACATTATTTGGCCTTAAAGAAGAAGAAATTCTATATATCATTGATGAACCTTGAGGGCATTATGCTAAATGAAATAAACCTATTACAAAAAGTAAATACTGCATGATTCCACTTCTATGAGATATCAAAAATAATTAAGCTCCTAGAAACAGGAAGTAGAATAGTGGTTTCCAGAGAATGGGGGAGGAGGAAACAGGGAGTTGTTCATTGGGAGTATAGTTTAAGTAATGCAAGATTAGAAAATTCAAGATCTATTATGCAATATTGTGCATCAAGTTAAAAACACTGTAGTGTATACGTAAAAATTGTTTTGGGTAAATTGAAATTATGTGTTTTTATCACAATATTTAAAAGTGGGCTGATTAGTGCATCTCTTAGTGCCTCTTCAAGGTGTGGGGCATGCTGCCCAGCCATGTGGAGCATGGTTAGCTGACTGCCTCTATTTGTCTTACAACATCCCAGCCACCTGGCCTGAGGTTAATCCTATTTATGCAAATTTCCATCACAATTAAGGATTGAATGTGGCACTTTTTGGGTCTATGCTGATGACTACAAAGCAGTCTTTTCTGGTAGTTCAAATGTATCTTAAATGGGAATGTCACTGCATCCATCCATCTTATCCATCTAATTCCATATATGCAGTCAAAACTTCCAAGTATCTTTTATGTGCTGTGTGCTGGTTTTTCCCTTTAAGGCACTTCCAACGAGATGAAAGCTGTAAGATATTTCTGTGAAAGTGGCTATGGAAGGAGAAAGGGTAGAAGTCCAGAGCAGTAAATAAACTACCAGATACACGCTGTTAGGAGGTGAGATCTACAGTGGTAGGAGTTCGAAAGAATAAAAAAAAGGATGGATGGAAAAGGAGTAATTTATGATGGAATAAACAACAGGATGTGTGGACTGATGGCAATGTGTATGGCATCTAAAATCTTTTGAAAGGAAATAGAACTAAACAGCACCATATATACATGTGAATAGGGCCCTGTGCAATCATAGACCAATCTTTGTAGCTTGCTTTAAACACCTAGAAAACTTAGTCATTAAAACAAAGTTTAAGCCTTGATAACAGAAGTCATGATCTGGTTGTAATTAGTACATGGTTTCAAAATGGCTGAATTTTTTTTTTCCTGTTGGTTTGTTTGTTGCAATTAATAAAGTATTGCTTTTATTTTATTTTATTTTATTTTATTTTATTTTATTTTATTTTATTTTATTTTATTAACATAATGTCTATGTTACTAAACTCCCAAATAAAACCCTTGCAGTAGCTGGTAAAAAACTCAAACCTAATTAATTATTCAATTTATTGAAATGGAAATACAAATGGATTTTGATATTGTTTTTGATGCCTCCCTTACTCCTGCACTCTGTTATTTTCTTGATACCTGTTAAATTCAATGTTTATTATATTTTAAGGGATTATTTTCCAGTTTCCCTGTCCAGCAGTAAATTTTAGCTCCACAACTTTAATAAGCTAGTCCCTGTAACAATGAAAGTCAGTCTCCAAATGGACTTTGTAGCCATCACATGGATGTTTGTAAACATTCAAATCTTACCTTTTCCACTAACTTGTTAGATATACTGATATATATCAGTATATCTGTATATCAGTGGATATAGATATAGATATGGATATACTGATAGATATAACTTGTTAGATATACTGCTTTCTGATTACTATGGGAAAAGTCTACAAAAAGAAGCATTGACATCAAGAAGTTAAATTCATTTCTTTGCTGCTGAAATGCAAAAGGTAGTTCAGAATACTAGTTTTGGGCTTAAAGCTATCCCTGTCTTCCATGCACTTGAACTGAGCTTCATCTCAGTCTTGCTTCAACTATTGTGATCCTGGTGTGCTCCATTGTAGACGACATTCAAGGTGAAGGGCAGTGGATTCATACTTTTCAAGTACTGCAAATTGTTTTAACCTCAAGCCAATTACCAGACGCTCTACCTGAGTGTACTTCTATTTTACTTTTTTTTTGAGAAAATGTAACCAAGGTTACTTTAAATTCAGCAACTCCTTAAAGCAAAAACTTCATTTTATTAGCTATTTGTCATAGACTCTAAGCCTAAAGTTTTCTCTTGGCCAGCAAGGGAACAGGACACAGGATGAAAAGCAAAAGATGGCTAATGCCCAGGAAAAGACAAGAGCCCCAAATAAGGGTCCTTGCCCCATATTTATTAAGATCAGAAGACTTACAAACGTGATGGGTGTGCACAAAGAGACAATGAATCTGTGAACATTAACTTAGGGGTGTGAGGGAAAGGGGGTTTTGAAGATATACAGTGTTTGGGGTTTGGGTCAATATGAAACAAAATCCTGGTGCCGGGCAGATGGGCAGATGGTTGTTAATGGCAGACAGGAGGCACCGTGTTTGTTTATCTTAGCTAGCCTAGGGGATAAGACAGAGCAGATAACCTGAGCTTTAACAAGTCACCTTTTCTTTTGTTAATCAGCTCTGCTCTGGGCAGCATCTCCCCCTCTGAGCAGCATCACCCACAGCACAGCGCAGTGCAGTGGTCTATAGCCCTATTTACCTGCTTACCTAACTTGGTTCTTCCCTCCCGTGAAATCAGCTTTCTGCTATAGTACTAAATTGGGGGGCATATTTCGCCTTGAGTGACTAATCTTGCTTACCTCATATACCTTTGTATTAGGGGGCCTTACCCCCCTCTCTCCTGGGTGCCTTTGCACCCCCCTGCTCTATCCTGGGGTTCCTAATCTTGTGTACCCAAACTCAGGTGTGAGCATCCTATGGTTTTGTACTTCTTTATGCCTTGTTAACCCATTGGTGTTAGCCCAAGGGATTCTTAAGTTTATTCCATACAACTATGAGAGCATTCATTGACACCCATAAGATCATGTTTAAAGACATATGTTAGGCAAATTATTTGTCAGGCTGTTTAATGTACATAAGGCAATCCAGAACCTAAGCTGTTTCCTAGGTTTCTGCTGCCCCTTAGCTGTCTGCAGCCCAGGGATTAGGAACTATTTTCAAAGATAATGGAAATCTGCTGGTAATGTTATCATCGCAAATCTATAACTGATATTCAGCACAGATGTTTTGGATGCATTTCACTGTCCTTTTATTGGAAAGGAACAAAACAATGCAATACATAGTTTGTCTGTTTTCCTGTCATTGGACATGCATCCAATGGGAATATTCTGAAAAAGATCATCTATCTTTGAAAAACTAAATGAGATATGCCTGCCTTATGCTATACCCTGTACATTGTAGTTTCTGGTTAATTTTATTTTTTGCTTCCCTGCTGAGCCACTCCTAGATGGGCAGGAGTCGCCAGGTGATACCACCCTCTGCAACCATATTTCTCCTGAAAGTGACATCAGACTATCTGCTGGCTTCCCAAGTTGCTGTAGTCATTTCATTATAGCCTAGTTGATCTCTAATATCTGTGTTCTTACTTAGATATCAATATTTAACCTTGGAGCTACAAATTTATAATCAACAATTATTCTTCTTCAGTATTTCTCTAATCAGTGACAGCACACATTTCATGGTGAGATTTCAGACATTGGACTGGATGGTCGGGGAAATACATTTTAATAAGAGTTTCTTTTTTAAAATGTTTATTTAGTTTTGAGAGAGTGAGAGAGAGTAGAGGAGGGGCAGAGAGAGAAGGAGACAGGAGACAGAGAATCCCAAGCAGGGGAGCCCAACATAGGGGCTGGAACCCACGAACTGTGAGATCATGACCTGAACTGAAATCAAGCATCATAGCTTAATCGATGGAGCCACCCAGGCACCCCGATAAGAGTCTCTATCAGAGAAATTTCTACCATGATACAGAATTGATAACCTCATTTAATAACTTATAAGGCCAGCTCTGACTTTAGCCTGTATCACTATCTGTTTATAAAAGCCTCTCCAATGGAATAGTTTAAGTCTGGGTATTTCAAGCATAACTATGCCTTCTTTTTGTTATGCTCATTTTTAAAAAGTCCTAAAATATTCTGAGAGATAAAATGAGAATAACCTATAAATATTACCTACTCTATGTTTTAGCTAGATCATGGCTGCCTTAAAATAAAATGCATTAACAAGTTTGAAGGAACAATTTAATGAAAATGATCTTACTGTGATCATATGAGTATACGTCATCACAGTGGGAGTTTTAGCTTTTGGTTACCAGCAGGATGCAGATGTTGATTCACATAATATATTTAATGGCTTTGCCTCTTCTCCAAATCATTGGGATTAACTATTAAAGATGTAAGGATGTAAAGAGAAGAAAAGCTATCCTATCAGATAGTTTACAAATAATTTTTACGTTCAGATTTATTAGGGATTTTAAGGCTGATCACATTAACAGAGCAATCTACCATATATTTCCTCCTCTTTGGGCTTCAAGACAGTTTTATTTACTACCATGTTAAAGTACTGTGTATATCTTTCAGAATACTTAAAATTTAAATTTTACCTTTGTATCTCTGCATTGATACTTATTTATATATATTATATATATATATAATATATATATAGATATATATATATAATATATGTATATTATATATATATATCTATGTAAAGACAAAAATTTGTAAGTTTTAGGATATATATATATTTATCTGATTTCCCACAACATAAATATATTTAAGGATTGATAATTTCTCTTTTTTTCTCACAATTCATTCCTAAAGAGCACATTTTGTACTTTGTTAACAATAAACTATAGTGTTTTGCCCTAGGAACACTCTTAAAAATTTTTATTGGTAGATACTAATCAGAGGTAATGTTTGAAAATAGTGAAGATAACCCCTAAGAGAGATATTCAGATTTCTTAAATGTTTTATAGAAATTGCAGTTTCTATTCCATGATCATGGATTGGAAGAACAAATATTGTTAAACTGTCGACACTACCCAAAGCAATCCACACATTCAATGCAATCCCAATCAAAATAGCACCAACATTTTTCCCTGAGCTAGAACAAACAATCCTAAGATTTGTATGGAACCCAAAAGACCCTAAATAGCCAAAGTAGTGTTGAAAGAAAACCAAAGTGGGAGGCATCACAATCCCAGAGTTTAACATGTATTACTAAGCTGTAATCATCAAGATGGTATGGTATTGGCATAAAAACAGACACATAGATCAATGGAATAGAATAGAGAACCTGGAATTGGACCCACAAATGTATGGTCAACTAATCTTCAACAAAGCAGGAAAGATATCCAATGGAAAAAAATCTCTTTAGCAAATGGTGCTGGGAGAACTGGACAGCAGCATGCAGAAGAATGAAACTGGACCACTTTCTTACACCATATATAAAAATAAATTCAAAATGGATGAAATACCTAAATGTGAGACTAGAAACCATCAAAATCCTAGAGGAGAAAACAGGCAACAACCTCTTTGACCTCAGTCACAGCAACTTCTTACTTAACTATGAACTATTGGCACCTCATCAAGATAAAATCTTCTGCACTGAAAAGGAAACAATCAACAAAACTAAAAGGCAACCAGCAGAATGGGAGAAGATATTTGCAAATGATATATCAGATGAAGGGTTAGTATCCAAAATCTATAAAGAACTTACCAAACTCAACACCTGAAATACAAATAATCCGGTGAAGAAATGGACCGAAGACATGAATAGACACTTTTCCAATGAAGACATACAGGTGGCTAATAGACACATGAAAAGATGCTCAACATCACTCATCATCAGGGAAATACAAATCAAAACCACATTGAGATACCACCTCACACTGGTCAGAGTGGCTAAAATTAATAACTCAGACAATGACAGATGTTGGCGAGGATACAGACAAAAAGGAATCCTTTTGCACTGCTGGTGGGAATGCAAACTGGTGCACCCACTCTGGAAAACAGTATGGACGTCCCTCAAAAAATTAAAAATAGGGGTGCCTGGGCGGCTCAGTTGGTTTAGCGTCTGACTTTGGCTCAGGTCGTGACCTCATGGCTCGTGAGTTTGAGCCCCGCATCGGTCTCTGCACTGACAGCTCAGAGCCTGGAGACTGCTTCAGATTCTGTGTCTCCCTTGCTTTCTGCCCCTCCCCCACTCGTGCTCTGTCTCTCTCCCTCAAAAATAAATATTTAAGAAAATTCTTAAAAATTAAAAATAGAGCTACCATATGACCTAGCAATTGCACTACTAGGTATTTATCCAAAGGATACAGGTGTGCTGTTTCAAAGGGACACATGCACCCCAGTATTTATAGCAGCACTATCAACAATAGCCAAATATAGAAAGAGTCCAAATGTCTATGGACAGATGAATGGATAAAGAAGATATAGATATAGATATCTATATAGATATCTAGATATCTAGATATAGATAGATATAGATATAGATATAGATATAGATATAGATATAGATATATACACACATACACAATGGAGTATTACTCAGCAATCAAAAAGAATGAAATCCTTCCATTTGCAACAACACGGATGGAACTAGAGTGTTTTATGGTAAGTGAAATTAGTCAGAGAAAGACAAATATCATATGACTTCACTCATGTGGAATTTACGATACAAAACAGATACACATAGGGAAGGGAAGCAAAAATAATACAAAAACAGGGATGGGGACAAAACATAAGAGACTCTTAAATATAGAGAACAAACTGAGGGTTGCTGGAGGGGTTGTGGGTGGGAGGAAGGGCTAAATGGGCAAGGGACATGAAGGAAGACACTTGTTGGGATGAGCATAGGGTGTTATATGTAGGTGATAAATCACCGGATTCTACTCCTGAAATCATTATTGCACTATATGCTAACTTGGATATAAATTAAAATAATAATAATAATAATAATAATAATGATAATGATAATAATAATAATAGCTCTTAAATTTGATTCAGAAGCTGTTAATGAAGTTTAAAGAATCTGAAACAGATCTGAATTATCATTCTTTAATTACTTCCTTGATTATTTATATAAAAGAAACGATAGAACTCTCTGAGATACATGGAAATTATAAAGGCAGTGTCCATAATCCTAGTTTTTTTGTGTTTAATAGGAGATTGAAAGCATCCATGCTGTGAAAACATAGTCATTATAAATGTTCATTTTTTAGAATCATGATATTAGAACTATCATCCCAACTGTGAATCAGTGATATTTTTTGTATACTGATTTATACCAGAGATCAACAGATTTTTGTCATAGAATCTTTAGTAAAAGTTAGCCAAATGATTTCATTGAATAAACTAACTTAAACCCTACAAAATGTGGACCAATAAAAGATTAATGTGCTGTATTTAGAAATTAAGTTATACAAAAAGTTTGCATCATATTAAAAGTATTAACATAAAAATAATTAGTTTGTACTGAATAAGATCAATTATCTCCCTAATTCTTAGTTTCTTGTGGCTCTGAAAGACTGCTATTATTACTTCCTTGGAGGAATGTGAAAGAGTTTATTTCCTATAGTTCTCAACCAGAGTATTGCATGCATGGCCTGAAGTTTCTACAGAGGGACAATAATTTCTGACTGTGTTACTTGAAAGGAGATGTACTGATTCTGTAAATTTGTACCTACAGGATATAAAACAAATTTACATGTTTATTTCCTCTTACTGCTGCAAAAGGCATCTGGTTTCTTTTTCATCTTCTGTTGCTGCTGTACTGCACTCCACTTTTCAGTTTGAGGATCTAGCTCAGTAGTTTTGAGTTCTGAGAAGTACTGGTGTAGCTGCTTGGAGGAGCTCTTCCAGAACGCTTTACACAATCCAAATGCAGGACCATTAAGGGGAAGGTTGATAAAGAAATGGATGTTCACCTGGTCTTGAAGTCTCACCTACAGATGACTTATTAATTCCCAAGAGAGAAGGAGACTTAAGATGAGGACATTTGGTGGATACCATCATAACCAAATGACCAGACTCAGCATTAACTAATGACTTGGCACTGTGACCTGTTGTGCTTCTGGATGGTTCTCTTCTTGAGAACTATACTGTAGTACATAAAAATTTTTCTTGCAGGAAAATTTTAAAGTCCCAGACGTGAAAGGGCAGTGAGAGATTTCAGACAGTTGGCCTTGACCCTCAAAATATGCCAATGCCATGAAGGACCAAAGAAGGCTGCCCTAGATTAAAGGAGACTAAATTCAGTGTGAGATCCTAGTCTGGACTAAGACATCACTGGGACTCTTGAGTATGTTCTACAAATTATATAATTGCTAAATTTCTTGGCCATAGTGATGGAATTGCTGTTATATAGGAGAATTTATTTTGTTAGGAGATGCATGCTAACTATTTACAGGTGTGCATGTGTGTGTGTTAAGTATATACCTTAAGAAAGTACATTGCAAATAAAAGGACAAAAATGAGAGGAAGGTATTATAGGGGCCAGGGAAAGACTGCCACTTTGCTGGGCCACTTTGGCATGAAGAATATTTTGAGCTGAAGGCAATCAAGATACTGGGGGCTCAAGAGAAACTTTTGCCCCTCCCTTAAATACATAAAAGAATCTATGGGGGGGATGGTAATTAATAGGCCTTTCCCAGAATAAGGGCTATTAGTAGAGGTAAATTTTATCCAAGTGACCCATCTGTATGTCAGGGCAAACATCTAATTACCAAACATCTGCTCTTCATCTTATTGACCTGTAAGGTGCATTCCTTTCCTCTGAAGTCCCTTACCCCTACCCATTTCCTTCTCCTTAGTTTAAGATGACAAATATACTTCATTTTGCCTGTATTTGGAATTTCCATGTCAGTGTGGATTCCCCATAGTACACTATTTGATCTTTTCCTGTTAATCTTGATCTTGAAGGGCCTTGAAGGGATAAGACATTCTTGCTCCCCAACAGCAGAAAGCAGCTATGGCAAAATGGTAATTGATGAACTAATGAAAGACGTGTATGTGTTTATTGTTCTAGTATTCAATTCTTATGTAAGCTTAGAATATTTTAAAGTAGAGAGTTGGGGTAGGGAGAAGAAATCATTAGTAGTATTGAGTGTGTCTGAACATAAAGAGGATAAAAACTAAATAGTACGTTCCAGATATGTCTCTCTGAATTATGGTATTTATTATTTGATTTATTGCACTGATATATCAAGAATTTGTACATGAGAATCACATCTGAATCAACATTAGACAGAAATTGTCCAAAATTTCTTCTCTGTTGTCACACTTTATAGTGTTCCTTAAGATTCAAGAGTACCTTTTTTTTCTGTGCAAAACTTCAAACTTTCTGCTGTTGTAAGAACTTATGTGCTCTATAGAAGTATTTGGTCAGGTCAATTTTGTAAGTATGCGTTATTCTTTCCTCTGGGGAGCATTTAAACCAAATGTGTTTCTTCCTGACAACCAGGGGAATATTTTTATAGCTTTCAAAAAAGCTACTATTTAAACTACTTTCTACTATGACTATATACAATTGTGCATTTTCAGAACAGCTAGAAATTACTGAAGTGTGTGTTAATAATATAAATGAGAAAATAAGTTAGTGAAAAAAGGTTGTAAGTGCCTACATTTATTATTATCTGTATGGCTTTACACAGACTTCCTAAATTTAAGCATTTGTGCAGCAAGATAGTTCTGGAAACTAACAATTTTCATTCAGTGACTAAGAACAAAGCTTTGTTTCAGTCAGATTAAAGTTGAACTTGGCCCCACTATCTTCTAATTGTGTGACTTTAAACAATTAATGACTATTTCAGGGCCTTGTTTTAAACAAAGTCTGAGAAAGACAGTAACATCTACCCTATGAGAGTGTTGAGAGGACTTATAGGAATGAGATAATGCACATTAGGTGTTCAACACAGTACCTGACACAAACAGTACAAGCCTGTTTCCATCACTTTCATGAAAATCCATGCCAGATCATCCTCCCTGTTGTCCCTATTAATGTCCATCCTCATTTATGCCCAGCAGAAACATTCTAAATCATTAATGTCACAAGAGTGTTATTTAAGTCCCAAAATGGAGTTGAAATTCATGGTTTCCTGTGCCTTTTCATTTTACTGTCACTCTAACATGGAGCATTTTTAGAATAAATTCCTTACCACTAACTGTTCCTGTCTGTATAGATTGCCATAGGGAATCCATAAATATTACCGCTGCTTCCTGATAAGGTATCACAAATTGTCCTTTATTTCAGGAAACGTTTTTATTAAAATAAACTATTTTACTTAAATTTAACTTTTTAAAAACTTTAGTATTTATTATTATTTATAAGAATATATTATGGCATTATATGTAAAATAACTACAAATACAATAATATAAAATAATTATTTAAAATTAAATTAAAATGCTGTCAGGGAGGGGTGCCTGGATGGCTAAATCAGTTAAGTGTCTGACTCTTGATTTTGTCTCAGGTCATGATCTCATGGTTTATGAGATCAAGCCCTACGTCATGCCCTGCACTGACAGCCTGGAGCCTACTTAGGACTCTTCCTCTCCCCTCTGTACCCCTCCCCTGCTCACGCTCACTCCCTCTCTCTCAAAATAAATAAATGAACATTTTTTTTAAAAAAATACTGTCAGGAAGCAAGAATTTGCCGTACTCTACAAAAGTCCTTCTAACTGGTCTAAGAGTCAAATTGACATGACACAGATTAACAGGAGAAAATCACATTTAATTTCATATGTATGGAAAATCCACACAGACATAGAAATTCCAAAGACAGTCAGGCAAAATGAGATATATATGTCATCGTGGACTAAGGAGAAGGAAGAGGGTAAAGGCTGTAACTTCAGAGGAAAGAAATGCACCTTACAGGGCAATAGGAAGAAGAGCAGATGTTTGGTAAGTAGATGTTTGCCGTGCCATACAGTTGGGTCACTCAGATAAAATTTATCTCTGCTTATAACCATTATTCTGGAAAAGAGCCCTCCAAGTAGACCCCCCCCCACCCATAGATTCTTCTGTGTAGTTAAGGGAGGGGCAGAAGGTTTCTCTTGAGTCCCCAGAGTCTCGAATGCCTTCAGCTCAAAGTAATCTTCAGGCCAAAATGGCCGTGTTAGGGAGGCCTGCCCTCAGCTCCTACAGTTCTCTTCTCTGAAACTTTCCTAAAGTTTTACACATTAAAAGTTGAACTGGTGGGTTGTTTTACCTTGGTGAACCAGTCTCTTAGTCCTGACAATAGGTCAGTTTAGTCAAAATCATTTCAGGAGGCAATGATGTAGGTGTATTCTCAAAGTTGGGCCTGTTACCAAATCCCAAATTTGGCTACCTGTTGCTCGAAAGGCTGATAGTCAAGAGACAAGCATTGATTGGAAGGGAATATGAGCTTTATTCAGAAGGCCAGCCACCTGGGAAGAAGGTAGAATCTTTTCCAAAAGCCTCTCCAAAGTTTTTTGCTGGCCAAGAGGGTTTTAAAGAGACAAGGAGTCGTTATTCAGTGAGCTGTGTGCAGTGGCCTGTAACATTTCCTGACTCCGTGTAGATTTAATGGTGCTTATTTACAGCTGTTAGATGTTATGTCAGTGCTTGAGGGTTGCACAAGAGGTCTAATTTCTGTTCTGTAACTTGCATGGTCTTTCTGTTCTCCTTCTAAAAGGAATGTAAGATTTATACATCCACAAAGAGTGTTAATAAATCAATCATACAAACTTAAGAACACCTAGTAAGCATCACAATGCTAGTCATAAAGATCAAAGCAGACTCAGGACTGTGGTTTAAGTACTCAGATATTCAATAAGAGTCATTTCTATGAAAATGTGAGAAAAACAAGGGATCAAATGTTTGATCAATGGATCAAATCCAATCCAAATGGATTGGGTCAGATGTTAAGCCAGTTTCTGGGTTCTGAAGGGAGCCAGCTGAAATCAAGGTATCATCCAGATGACAGACTCAAAGTATCTTCAGATGGAGTGAGGGCAGGTACTGGCAATCTGACAGATCTTCTTGGTTTGCAGTTCAAATGTCTCTGGTGATCTATGAGTGGCTCACTAAAAAATAGGCATGAAGATTGTCTATATATGAGATATTGTGGCAGTTTATCTGATGTTTACATTAAGTCATTTAAATTTAGTTTGCAGGACTTCAGGGGAAAAGGCAGTTTTAGTTCCCAAATGATTCCAAGTTAGAAAGATGAGAGAAAAATCCCAATGTTAGTTTGGAGAGTTACAGCCAGGCATTGGAGGACACTAGAAGAAATCAGGATCCAGTCTACTTTATAATGAATAGTATTAAAATCTAATATCTGCAAAGGTGTGTTACTGAAACATATTTTCTTTGTACAAATCACCCTCATTTTTGCCAAAGCTAGCCAAATTAATATTAATTTGTTTGCAAAGTAAGACTAGTTTCAAAAAAGTTGGCCCGATTATTTACATGAGTGCAGTAAGAATAGTGGTTCACCATAAAGACTCTTTAAAACCTGCATTGTTGGAACTTTTTATAAGTAATCTCTAGATTGAACTTATAACAGCCTCCCAAGGCCAAAAGCCAAGCCAAATATTTGCTATTAGACTTTGCCTGCAATATACCTATAGATTTGGGTGAATTCCTCTCTTTTGGAGGTCCCCAAAATATGATGAGTTTCCTGCACCTGCCAGGAAGTGACCTTCTTTATTCACCTGGTAAGGCTGCTGGGATTGCTGAGTTGTCCAAGGGGCTTCATTAGCTCCATAAAGTCAACTTTAGTTCCTTAAAGCTGTCTGGTCATTTCTGAGTTGATACATGTCTTTTCCAGATATGACATTCTAGTTAAAGCCTTGGTAATATAACCAATGTTTCCAATTGTGCCCTATCATAAGGAGAACAGATTCTTACTGAACTTATGCAAATAAATATGTTGCCATAAAAATATAAGAATACTTGGAGAGTTTCTGAATTCTGGAGGGTTCAGGTAGGAAGAGCAGGTAAATGCTTCAATTTGTTCATATTAAATTGCTGTAAGTCAGTTAGCTTAAGAGAAATAGTTTTATTGAATCTGGAAAAAATAAAACATTTTTTCAAAAGTCATCAATGTTTCAAGCAAAAGGTCATAAAAAGTATAATTATCTTCTTCAATTCATTCAGTCCCATGTTATTAATTCTTGTTCTGCTTGAATCCAATTTTTCCATTAGTTCTGGAAATTTTTATCTAGTTCAGTTTTATGATCTTAAGGTTATCAGAAACCTGTACTCAGAGGTTTTTTTTCCATGAGTCTCACTGAAGATGAAGCACACTTGGAGAGAATTTTTATAAAGGCAACTGAGTAAAAGTACAACTGTCTGTAAATGATAAAAGACTTAAAAATGGGCATGGTTAAATATCTGATTAGAATGCAATTGACAAGGAAATTACATTATTTCTGTGACACACAAAACTGCAAGATAATAACATACCAGGACATCAGATTTCTAGAAATTTCATATAATTTTTAGAACACTTAGTTTAATAACATACTTACAAAAATATAATCTAAGTGGGTTTAATATCACTTATTTGACAATGCTTTTGTAGAGGCTTAGGGCAGGCTGCCCCACAATCAGCCACTTTGGCATAAATATTATTTTGAATTAAAAGCAGTTCAAACCCAGCAGATTCAGAAGTCCTTTGCCTTCCCCTCAACTGCCTTCTTGTACCAGGAAGAGAGCTATTAGCATATTCTTCTTTACCTGAGAAACTTATCCACATAATAGGGAAACTTTTGTTTTCCAAACATCTTTCAGCTTCCTGGTGATGGTTTTTCTGCCCTTTAGATCCTCACACCCCTACCCCTCTCCTTAGCTCATATGAGCGTCGTGTTGCCTCCTTGTCTTTGGAATTTCATGTCTGATGAATTCCCCTTAAGTACATATGCTATTAAATTTGACTTTCTCCTATTAATCTGTCTCACATCAATTTGATTGTTAGTTTAGCTTGAAGAACCTTGAAGGGCAGAGGAAGTTCTTCCCCAACACCAACTTAACATAAACTCAGTGGCTTAAAATAATACCACTTATTATCTCAGTTCTGTCCATCCAATTCCAACATGGCATGGCAGGGATCTCTGCTCAGATCCCACAGGCTGAAATGAAGGTATCATCCAGATGGCAGTGCTCATCTAAGTCTCCATTAGCTCCTTTTGCAAACACAATGGTTGTTACAAGAATTTGTTTCCTTGTGGTTGTAAGACTAAGGCCCTATTTTCTTGCTGGTTGTGAGGCAGGGGCAGCTGCCAGCTCTTATAGGCTTCACACTCACAAGCCACCCCACAACATGGTGTAACCAAGCTAAAATGAGCTCATTCCTTGGTGAGTTACAGATAGACACTACATCAGGTGAAGTTGTCACACAAAGGAAACCTTATTTTCACAAAAAAGGAGATCATGGGGATTAATTTTCAAAGCTGTGACTCCCAAAGCAGGGGTGGGTGTTTTGTTTTGTTTTGTTTTGTTTTAGGATTAGGATGAATGTTTAGAAAGAAATAAAGAAATTTTATGTTTTTTTATTTTTTGAGAGAGAAAGAGAGAGGAGAGCATGCAGACATGCATGCACAAGTGGGGGGACAGAGAGGAGAGAGGGAGCGAATCCCAAGCAGGCTCCATGCCCAGCACGGAGCTGGATGTGGGGCTCAATCTCATGACTATGAGATCATGACCTGAGCCAAAATCAAGAGTCAGATGCTTAAGTGACTGAGCCACCCAGACACCCCCAGAAAGGGGAGTTTTATCATTGCATGTAGAGGTGGGTATAAAGGTTGCACATGCATACTTACGAAACATCCCTATACATGCATTATATATTATGTTAGTGAGGTTTATGCTCCTCCTTGGGCAGGGATTTTAACTTTATAATGAGGTAGAGGTAGGTGTCTGGCATTCCATGGTCCATCTGTGCAGGTGTGAGCAGGTTGCCAAGCTCAAACTGGTCTAGGCTGGCCAGAGGTCTTCTTGTTGTTTGCCTCTAAAAGATAAGGTGAACATTCCTGTGAAGAGTAAAGGGGTCAATGAGGGTTTTGCTGGTGACATTTTTAACCTCATTAAGTATATAGGGCATGGTTTCAATGGTACCTTATTCCTTCTTCCTTTAGGCCAGCAGGAGCAGATCCCTCTGACTTCTGCACATCCAGAGAAACTCAGCTGTTTAGCTTCTCACCTGATTGAGTCAGGCCCACCCAGATAATCTCCGTAATTTAAGGTAAACTGATTTGGAACTTTTAATTACCTCTGTGAAATCTCTTCCTAGAAGGACATAGATCAGGGTTTGATTTAACAACTAGGGGGCTGGAATCTTGGGGGGCCATTCTTACAATTCTGCCTATGACAGCATACAAATGCAAATGAACAGTCAACAAGGAAATCCAATGTATGTGCTTAGGCTACAGTTAATGGAATGATTGGTTCAGATAAACGGTTTAAAAAGAAAACCTAGTATGTGTATTTTGCAGAAAATTTTATTTTTTATTTTATTTTTTATTTTTATTTTTTTGCATAAAATTTTAAAGATTTTTAAATGTTAAATAAATGAATAAGGCACTCTGCAAGAAATAGCATATGTAGGGCCATGATAGAAATAACAGTTTAGTTACATGGAGCAAGTGTGTAGGCTTAGTATCATTGAGAACTTCTTATATTGGAGCTGTAATATTTTTCTTGGCTCTGTGATAAGTGAGTTAGTATAGTGGTCAGAAATTAGTGAGGATAATTTAGTCCTAAAATTAATTGATAAAATAAGCTTACATCCTTTTCCTTGTGCATGATGTGTACTGGCCTCCTTCCTCTTCTCTGCTATGTACGTACACCAGTCATACGTACATGTGCACGCAGATGTGGACTCATGCATACATTTGCGTGCATACACATGTATGAACTGGAACACAAAAGAAGTTTCTTAATCCATCAATTACACAGCTATAGCATGGCATCCAGTTGTAAAATCATTCAGTGACATATTCCAATAAATACAGTTGCTTCTCTGCTCAGTTACAAAGTCCATCAACCAGTGCTTGGCATAGTCCATAACTGGAAAAATAGATTATGTTCATGTAAGGAAAAAGAGAAATGATTGAAATCAAAGAAAGAAATGTTCTAGAGGAGCAATGTGAACAGAATTTGAAAGTTTTCATCATGGCAACAACAACATTGAAAACACTTGAAAGTCCAATGATGCTTTTGAAGGGGAGCAGAATATGCTGCTCCAAAATATGCCTCTTTGACGTAAGGATTAATCTGAGCTGATAGCTTTGAGAAACTGTAGACATAGGAGAAGCTCTGAACAGAGAAGTTACTTCTTTGTAAGGAAAACCTACATTTATAAAGGATATTTATATCAGAAATGGGTCCTTACCAAAAAGACCGCTATTGGGGCACCTGGGTGCCTAAGACGATTAAGCTCAGGTCATGATCTTGTGGTTTGTGAGTTCGAATCCTGCTTCGGGCTCTGTGCTGACAGTTCAGAGCCTGGAGCCTGCTTCGGATACTGTGTATCTCCCTTTCTGTCCCTCCTACACCCGTGCTCTCTCTCTCTCTTTCTCTTGAAATAAATAAATAAACATTAAAAAAAAAAAAAAAGGAGAACCACTATTACCACAAATACCTTTTCCATGTGAGAGATTTATATGCATGGCAAGGCAACCTTTGTGCATCAAATCTGTCCTCTTTGCACCTTTCCATGAATTGCCCTCAAACTCAGCATCTTTTCTTTTGTCTTAAGCTGAAGATGGTATTTAAGGTGGTGATGGGTCACTTGGGGAGTTACTCAGTTTTCCTGGGTCTTTCCCTCGTATATAGGAGGTATACATGTTAGTAAACTTTTGTTTATTTTATTCCTGTTACTTTGTTTTTTATTATGGGGGCGGGAGGTGGTAGGTCTCACCCAGGAAACTGGAAAGGTAGAGAGAAAATTATTTAGCAAATATTTCAATCACCAAAGAACTTATTAGCTTTGTAAGGGAGAGGTAAATTATCCCTCTTACGCCTCTTGAGTTCTTTTGGCTCTTCTAATAATTAAATGGACAAATGACAGATTAACAGGAGAAAAAATTAATTAGTAATTGATATGATATGATATGATCTCATTGATAGGAGACCTAAGAAGGGATGAAAGCAGGCAGCTTTTTATACTTTTTAGACAAATAAATAAATTTTCGAGGAATTAACAAAACAAAGAAATGTAGGTTTGGATATTCACTAGTGAAGAATCCAAGCAGAGATGGTTTATACAGTCTTCTCAGCTCCGAATTCCCTATCTTAGGTGATAAGGATGTCTCTCTACCTCCTGGTGCAGAGAAGGTGCCTTTCACATTGGGAATTCACTTCCTGCTTTCAGGGGGACAAAGGAAGGTCAGAATGTTCTTTTTGCACTGGTGTTTGTCAGGTAACTTGAATTCAAAATAATCAATATGCCAAAGTGGCATATTCTTCGGTGACCTGCCCTAAACCCTATCAACTATCATCCAAAGAGTTATGAGGACTGGGATAGAATCTCACTCCAAATCAAGGACAAATAATGGCAGGGGAAGCAACCATCAGTTAATTGGAGGAGGGCAATGATAATCACTAAAATCTCAGTGAAATGTTGTGATCAAATAATTGCAGTGGTAAGAAATCTGGCTAATGTATCCTGTGTCATAATGTAAATTAGTTAATAGACTAATTGCTATAAAATTTGATGGGCTGATAGTAGTTGGAGGAGATTAGAGGACAATTGGTGAATCAAGGATCTAAGAAAAACTTTAAGAGTGCAGTAGAGCTATAAAAGAGACTTGGAGATGGGTTGTTAAAGAAAGAGGAGGCCCTAGAAAAGAAATGACTAATTTGATCTGCTGTGATGCGTCTCTGTTTCCATGATCCATCATATTAATTACATTTTTCTAACCAAATTATATTCTCTCCTAAAATATAATTAAAGTTCTCATACCCTAGAGCTTCCTTAAAAAATCTAAAGTAAAGGTAAAGCAACAGTGGGTAAATTTAGTTGACACTAAAATAAAAAATTAGATGTCCTACATAAATGGACACTTTGTGATGCAGTAGTATCCAGATGTTAATGATAGCAAAGGTCAGGAATAACAAGTTTTCAGTTTCTGCATTAATTCTGAAGTAATGTTGATAAGGACTCAATATCCTGCAGACAGAACACTGAGATTGAGTTTAAATGAATGGGCTTTAATGATTAGAGTGTCTCCATATCCCTCCCAATGATCATTAAGAAAGAAAAATGTTTTTATGAAGTACATGAGGTTGACTGGTCATGTTTATTATGTGATGGATGACTTAGACTATTTAAATCATTAGGATCTTTGGAAACTAGAAATATGCAAAGAAGAATCTATTAGGTTAACCAAATGATGCAAATAATTTATTATTTATTTTGTAATTAGAAATACAAAATCTAATTCATTCTCTGTATTTTAAAAGCTCAGACATTTTCCATTTGTATGGCATTTATCATATACCTCCATGTAGTTAACATTTGTTATGTTTATGGATTCCCATTGTTATGAGTCCCCATTGCATGTCCCCAGTTCATGGCTTCATTCTCAGCTCTGGATACCTTTCCCTCTACATCCATGATACACTTGGTGGCAATTAGTCTGCTAGGTTCACATAAGTGATCTATTTTTGTAAACCACCTCTGCAAAAAACTTGATTAAGTTTTGTTTCCATAAATTACATGTCCAGGACCATGGACCTTTCAGGACTTTCTACAGGTAGTTAAGTCAACAGTTTTTTTAAAGTAATGCCAAGTTTTCTGGGATATATTCAGGTGTGTGCCTCTATACGTGTGCATTTATGTGACGGTCACATGTCTATTGTATAACAGGCAGGCTAATCAGAGTACCGTTCTGAACCTCTTCTCCAACACTTAGTAACTTAACAGCTGTTACTAGGAGATTTTCTTAAAGCTTCTCTGCTTCAATTTGTTTTAAACATGAGGAGGCATAAGTTTCTAATGAGGATTAAATATGAAAATGTACATAAAGTGCTTATTTTTAATACCTGGTCTGTAGTAAATGTTAAGTAATAGATATTAAGGTGTGTATATAGCATGTCATGTGTATATATACATATATACATGTGTTGTAAATGTGTATTTACATATATTACACATGTATATATGTGTATATATATATATACACAAATGTATAATAAACACCGACATGTACATATAAAAAGATCAGAGAGAAATTAACCAATGTGTTAATGTAGCTGTGTTTATCTGATGGGAGTTTGTATTTTTCTTTATACTTGGCTGCACATTTCAAATTTCCAGTTTCAAATTTGCAGTTATTACATTTATAATGGAAAAAAGATAAAGATAAATATTTGTTCACTTTGAAAAAGGTGATCTTGAATTGAACCATCAGGGAGTGTGGTTATAAAGAATAATTTCTTCATAATGAGAGTTTTTAAATACTGGAATAGACTACTAGGTTTATGGAATTCTGCTTTTTGTTGTTCCTTAACACTTTTCACTTTTTAATCCTAATTGAAGTGGAGAGAGTAGACCTCAGGTTTTCAAAGTCCTGACAGCAAGCCTGGTGATTCTGTAATGACATACAAGTTAACTCCTATTATAGAAGTTATGTTTTATAATCAATAAATAGGAAACATAACTACTAATGTACCTAGAAAATTGATGTGGGCTTTTTTTTTAAAGGTATTTTCTTCTGGGATTTGATTGATGATAAGGAGGTAGGTGAGCATTTTTTCCCCTCAGATTTAACTCAGATTGGATATACTTCTGACCATAGATATTCAGATTTGACCAGACATATGCCCTTTAGCAAGGAGCATCCACTGAAGAAAACAACCACAGCCTAAAGACAAATGAAGAAAATTACTACAAATGGATACTTGGGTATTTTAAATATAATTTAAGCCTGACCTCAATCTTATAATTCCCACATTTGATCTGGTATAAGTAATACAGATTATAGTTAAAAAACAAATACAGCCTGGGGTGCCTGGCTGGCTCATTCAGTAGAACATGCCACCCTTAATCTCAGGGCTGTGAGTTTGAGTCCCACATTGGGTATATAGATTACTTAAATAAATAAACTTAAAAAAATACAGCCTAATATATAAAGACCAAAGAGATAGTTAGATAAAGTACTTTTTACCAATCTGTTTTTCTGAGCAGGTAAAAAGAATTGAATTCATATGTGTTCTAAAATTCATCGCTGGTTAAAGACCATTAAATGGTTATGAAATTTGTCAACCCTTCTGGTACTGACACTGCTGTTCTTCTATCACCCTTATATTATTTAATAAGAGTATTTGTCATCTTTAGTGCTTATTTGGTAAATCATTTGAGGTTTACTGACCATGGAAGGGCCATATGTAATGCTCATATGTAAGTAAATATGTCTATTTCCTGGGATTCTTATGCATACTTTATTTTTAAATGTATTTAATTTTCATTAGTTTAATAGCATAAATTTTGCATTTTGGTGAATTTGCTCTTTTATTTTAATTTATTATTAAGTATTTGACACAAATACATACACAGAATATTAAGCACCTATATAACCAACACTAAAATGAAGAAATAAAACATTGCCAATATTGTTTTTTTAAGTTTATTTATTTATTTTGAGAGAGAGTGTGAGTGCATGTGAGTGGGGGAGGGGCAGAGAGAGAGAGAGAGAGGGAGGGAGAGAGAGAATCCCAAGCAGGCTCCACACTCACCACGGAGCCAAAACGGGGCTCCATCTCAAAGCCGTGAGATCATGACCTGAGCTGAAATCAAGAGTCAGATACTTAAATAACTGAGCCACCCAGGCACCCCATCAATATTGTTTACGTACCCTCTGTACCTCTCCACAATTATACCCTCTCCCCTGGTCACCTTTTCAGAGAAAAGTATTTTCCTGATTTATGTGTTAAATATTCCCATTATATTTTTATGCTTTTATATATGGAGGTGTCCATAAATAATACACAGTATTTGAATGTTTCTGAACTCTATTTTTCTGGAGTTTGACTTCTATGTCAATATTAAGTTACAGCCATCATCCATATTGACACTAGGAATTTCAATTAATTCATTTACTTATATTTAATACTCCATTATATAATTTAGCACATTCTTAATCTGAAAGACACGGACTTTGCTTTCAAGTTTTCTAGTATCACAAAGAGTGTTGCTAAGAGCATTCTATTACATTTCTCTTTTTGCAAACATGTAATTAGGATACATACCCAAAAGTGGATTCAATATGTCAGAGGAAATTGCATATTCAAATGAACGTGTTACTGGCAAATGGATCTAAGAAATGTTTCTATCAATTTATTCACCACCAACAATATTCCTTATGAACACATATTATCAGGCTTTCTAACCATTCACTCATTTACTTCTCTGGTAAATGATTATTCATGTTGTTAGACTTTTTTTTTTGCTATGCGATTGTCTTTTTCTGAAATGATTTTTAGGTCCTTCTTTGTTGTGAATATCAACTGTTTGTTACTTATGTTAACAATAAATACATTCTTTTACCTTTATTGAGTTTTTTTATTTACTCAACATATGGTATAACTTGTTGAATATTCTATGTGTGCTTGAAAACAACATGTGTTCTGATGTGTTGAGTTGTGTTCTATAAACATTAATTATATCCTATTGGATTATGGTACTGTTTAGTTCTATACCTTTATCTTATATTTTTATCCTCTAAATCTTTGATGAGTTCCATTCTATCACTACTGTTGATCCCATAGAGGTGTTTAAATCCCCAGCTATAAATGTGGATTTATCTAAAAGCCCATTCAGTTCTCTCAGATTTTATCGTGTTTTTGAAGCTCTTCTGTGTGGGTATACATATCAAGATTGTTATATTTTCTTGGTGGATCAATCCTTTTATTATATAATAGTCTCCTTTGTCACTAATCATTTTCTTTGTTCTGAAGACTTTATTTGTCTGATATGAATATACTTAATCCAGTTGTCTTTTGATTAGCATACTAGGTTTTTTTTATTGCTGCAGTAACAAGTTACCACAAATTTAGTGGCTTAAAATAACACAAAATTATTATATTACCATTTATTTGGTCAGCTCTTGGAGACCCTGAGCCAGACTGTCAGTCTGAGGGTCCTATTCACTTCTTTATATCAGGTCTAAGGGCATGAGATCCTTGGTCTGAAGGTGTAGCCATTGGTCACCAAAGGGAGCAAGTAGTCCCAGATCCTATCTGGAGAAAAGGTGAGGACGCTTTCTGAGTTCTGACTCAAAGTGTTCCAGAATGAAGAGGGCCTCACAGAACAGTCAACACCAGCTACCCCATGGTAAGGATGGTAGCCGAGGCCCCAGGGAATTAAGTAGCTTGGTTTAAAGCGTCAAATTTTAGGAACACCTGGGTGCCTCAGTAAGTTGAGCATCCGACTTCAGCTCAGGTCATGATCTCGTGGTTGGTGAGTTTGAGCCCCAGGTCGGGCTCTTTGCTGACAGCTCAGAGCCTGGAGCCTGCTATGGATTCTGTGTCTCCCTCTTTCTCTGCCCCTCCCCTGCTCACACTCTGTCTCTCTCTCTCTCTCAAAAATAAATAAACTTTAAAAATACATAAATAAATAGTCAAATTTTGAGCAGTAGAGGGGAGGGGACCTGAGCCTAGTTAGTAGTTGATATGATAATCCTGAATGTGAATTAAGAGGACAACCCACTCCAGAGCAGAGGGTGTCCCACTTCCAGCCCCTGCTGCCACCCCAGTACACCTCAGACAGTGATGGAAAACCTCACCCCTAAGGCTCACTTCCCTCATCGGTGTATTAGCTTCCAGAACTACCATAACAAATTACTACAGTTTGGTGGCTAAAATAACCAGCAATTTATTCCATCAGTTATTTGGGCTCGAGATCTGAAATCAAGTTGTTGGCAGTGTTGGTTCCTTTTGCAGGCTCTGAGAGAGAAACTGTTCCATGCTTCTCTTCTCACTGCTGGTGGTTTGTTAGCATTTCTTGGCATTCCTGGCTTGTGAATGCATCTCTCCAATGTCCACCTCTGCCATCACATGGCCTTCTTCCATTTGTGTGTCTTTTCTGTGTCTCTTACGTGTATCCAAATTTCGCTCTCCTTTTTCTTATAAAGATACCAATCCATATACTTATGGCCCACCCTATTGCAGTATGACCTCATTACATTTGCAAAGATCCTATTTCCAGATATAGTCACATTTGTAGGTACTGGAGGATAGGGCTTAAACATCTTTTGGGGGCACACAAATAGTTCAATCCACTACATCAGAGTTCTCAGGGGACAGGCTGATCAAGAACACAGAAGACATCCCTGTGGGTTCCTAGAAAAGCAAGTTCAAAGAAACCTTCAGAAGAGGTCCTTATTACAGCCAGGGAAGTATTTCCCTTCTGAAGATGAACACACCCTCTCATCCTCACACCTCCTGTGGGCTGGCATTACCTGTTGACCTGCCTGCACTTCTGCCTGATGCCCTTGACCAGTGTCACCATGCCTTGAAGTCATAGGAATAAGCAATGTGCTTATGAGAAACACAAGATTCAAAGTGAACCCCCCCCTTTCAATTTGGGGGATATTCCCCAGAGCTTCCCTGCTGCTGGTATTCCCCCAGGAACCTCAGAAAGCCACGTGTATTACCACTGCTCTTGCAAGTGTTTCATGTATAAAATGGGATGAAGGTGCCAAGAGCCAAGATGAGGAAAGACTAAGCACCTCTGAGGTCACACTCAATTAAGAGCTCACACTGAAGGCTTCTAACAAGAAAGAAGAGTGTAGTTGATGGTCCACTTCCTGCTGTACAAGTATAAGATGAAAGGCCCTTTACAAAAGCAGACATGCTAAAAATTGTCAACACAAAGTACAAGCACCAGTACCCTGAAGACTTCACGAGGATGTCTAAGAACATGCAGCTGATCTTTCGCATTAATGTGTCAGAAGTCGGCCCTAGAAGCCACTCCTGTGCCCTTGACACCAAGTTGGGTATTACCAGCAAAGGGAGAGTGAATGTTGGAGGGGGTTGCATGAGATTGCACTCCTGATCCCATTCCTGGGTGTAATCTTCATGACTGGAAATTGTGCCACTGAGGAAGAGATCTCGGAAATCTTTTTTTTTTTTTTTTTTTTAATGTTTTACTTATTTTTGACAGAGAAAGCACATGTGCAAGCAGGGGAGGGTCAGAGAAAAAAGGGACAGAAGATCTGAAGCAGACTCCATACTGACAACAGAGAGCCCAACATGGGTCTTGAACTTGAACTCGGGAACTGCAAGATCATGACCTGAGCCAAAGTCGAACGCTTAACTGACTGAACCACCCAGGTGCCTCACTTAGAGTTCTTGAACATAGTAAGGATATATGCTGGGAGGAAGTAGTTAACTTGGAGGGAGCCCATGAAGCTCATCACCAGAGATTTGATGTAGGTAGAGTACCTGGGGCAGGTTCTCCAGGGGGAAAAAGAGAGAATCTCAAGCAGGCTCCATGCCCAGCACAGAGCCTGCCTTGGGGCTCAACTGTGAGATCATGACCTGGGCCAAAATCAAGATCAGACGCTTCACTGAATGAGCCACTCAGGCACCTCACAATGTAAAAATGTTTAAATTATAAGTTATATGTTCCACAGAACCAATTGCCTGAAGCAGATCAGGTGATATTCAGGGATATTATAGCCTTAAACAGATTTTTTTTAAAGGACACATATTAAATATCAAAATATTTCAAAATGCTAGAGAAAGAATTGAACTTCATGTTCAAAGAAAAGGTAAGAAATAATGGAGATAAATATAAAACCAATGAGTCAGAAGACACAGTACAGGTAACTGAAAAATGCCAATTATTTTTTTTTAATGCTTGTTTATTTCTTTTGAGAGAGAGAGACAGACAGTGAGCAGGGGAGGGGGAGAGAGAGAAGGAGACAGAGAATCCCAGACAGAAAGATAGAGTGAGCAGGGGAGGGGGAGAGAGAGAGAGAGAGAGAGAGAGAGAGAGAGAGAGACAGCACAGAGCCCAGCGTGGTGTTCAAACTCACAAACTGTGAGACTATGACCTGCACTGAAATCAATAGTTGGATGCTTAATTGACTGAGCCATCCAGGTGCCCTGAAAAATGCTAGTTCTTAAAAAAGATATTTATGACAGATGATTTTATAAATATTATCAATTTCAAAATAAAGAAAGAGAAAGTGGTATTTGTTAAATAATATTCTGTAAAATATAGGTGCAGAGGTGATTTAAATACTATAAGTGAACACTAGAAATATGCTATAAAAATATATCAGGATAAACAAAGGGCAGACAAGGAAATATTTCTACCTAAAGGAGAATTTCAAGTAATTAGTTTTTTAAAAATGGGAGAATGAGAGAATTATAATTCTACAGTCCATAACAGAGAATGGGTAACAGTCATAATTAGCAGAGTCCCAGGATTACCAAAAAGTAAAATACACAGACAGTACACTAATGGAAGTCTAAACCATCACCTGTGGTGTGGTCCTCCCTAAGAACAAACATTTTGATTAAAAAAACAGAAAACAACAACAACAACAAAAACCAACAAAACACTAATCTGATCAAGCTTCTGCTTAAAATTATTGGTGATTGTTATGCTGAGTGTCATATAAACAGGGTACATTGTACTGTTTTGTGCACTATACTGTATGCTTGAGAATTTCTGTGAAAAATGACTTATTGTAAATGTATTTAAAATGTACCTTAAAAATCAAATACTCAAGTGAAAATGCTATCTTTTAGCAAAGTGTAAATTACAAAGGAGTTCATTAGAAACTGAGTATTTTATCAACAAATACAAACTGAAACTAGTCTAAAGATATCCTGAAAACAAAAAGCATAGAAAAATGACAAGAAGTAGGAAAAATGCACAGAGAGATAATATTCAGTGAAAATATGATCACTTGCATATGTAACTTCATATGACCTCAAAAAATCAGCAGCTTTCGAAATCATTCATCACAGTCCTTTCCATGCATAAATTAAGTATTCAGAATACAATTTATGTAAAAAAATAAATCTGACTGGTGAAGAAAAGGAATAGATAGTGTGATGTTTCTGAGACAGCCCACCACCTGCCCTGGTCCCTGCCTGCATTACACTCCAATTATCCCATTTCCCATTAAGGGTAGGACATGACTCAATCCAAGCTCTGCAAGGGTTTCAGTAAGAAACCTTATAAAGAGTTTGCTGGGATATGACATTTTCTAAGAAGCATTAATAAAAGAGAAAGAAGCCATGAGGAGAACTCCATGAATGAAGACAGAAGAATGTGGAAACATGCAAATGTACATTAAGGGATGAATGGATAAAAATATATGTGATGGAATATTATTCAGCCGTGAGAAAGGAAGATATCTTGTCATTTGTAAAAACATGGATGGAACTTGAGCACATTATCCTAAGTGAGATAAGTGAGAAAGACAAAAACTATATGACACCACTTATATGTAGAATCTAAAAGGGTCAAACCAGTAAAAAACAGAGTAAAATGGTGGTTACCAAGGGATGGGGGAAGGAGAGGTAACACTAATATTGAATAAGGGTATAAAGTTGCAACCGGGAATAAATAAGACATAGAAATCTAATGCACAATATAATGCAGACACCAAAATACCCTTCTTATGCAATGTAACCAGTAACACAAGAACAGCATTTTCCAACATGTAAATATACCAAATTAATACACAGTACACATTTCGTTTCCACAATGTTATGTATTTCAAATTTATTCAATAAAAAATATTTTTAAAAAATTTTTGAGTGACGTCAGAGGAGACAAACAGCAAAGAATAAAGGGAGGTCACACACATGGGCCAGTGCCATATTTGAGCTCTAAATATCCACCATCTGTGGCATTTCCTCAGTTCCTCTCAAAGGCTCTAAGAAAGTCATCGTCATGAGAGGAATCAACGGGGAACAAAAGAGGACTGATTCCAGGGCTGACACAAGGCAGCAGGAAGACAACGTGACCCGTAGGGACGTACAACAATCTCCACTGTGAAACAGCTCTGTGCACAGAGCCCTGCCCCTGCTGTTGGCCACACCTCCCATGCCCCTCCACGCCCTCCCTACGCCCAGCCCCACAGGCGTAACCGGATGTCCCACCCCCTGACTTCCTCCCACAGGTCTTTCGGCTGTGCGGGATTCCATCTTAGGCCGGTGGAACCAAGTCAGCCGCCGAAAGAGTTCCGGTTGCGCCTCGGCAGCAAGTAAGATTCCAAATGAGGACTGAGGGGACCTCCTGCCACAGAAATGAGGGGACCCATTAGATGAGAGCCCCAGTCCAACCCAGGGAGGCGCCAGACCAGTCTGTCAGGCTGATCTACCATGCACTTCCATTTTGGATCTGTTTAAGGTGAAAGCTTTCTGTGGGGGGGCTAAGAGTCCCCTGACTTACTGCTAGTCCAGAAGAGGCTCCCGAGTGAGTGCTGAGGAGACCACTCACCCCAGACAGCGGCGGGCTCACCGAGCCTCAGCCCTGACAGACTTCGGGCAGGGGCGATGGGAAGTGTGGCTGACTTCTGCCTCCAGAGTCTGAGGGAGGTGAGAGCTTAGTCTGAGGTAGTTGTTGTCACGTCGACAAAGGCAGGAGTCCTGGCGAGGACCCCGCGTGAGTTCTCATGCTTCCACTGATCCCGGGTAGCCGTTGTGGCACAGCGTCAAGCCTGTGTAGTCAGCTCTTGATGCCGGTGGATGGGGTGGCTCCTCGCTTCCTTTCTGGGTGTCTCAGACTTGTGGGGCCTCGATTGGAAGGTGGAGCGTCAGGTGATAGATGGCAGTGGTAATAACACCACGCAGTATTCAGGTTGCCTAGCGCATGTGAGGATTGTAGGCTCGACCAACTGATGGGGGAGGAGCTCCACGGAGCCCTTCCCCTGTTGTCAGCCCTGAGAGGCGCAGGGAAGGGATGGTGGGCAGAGGCGACTTTTCCTTTCCTCCTCTGGGGCTCAGGAAGTTAAAGGATTTGTTAAGTCAGCAGGAGTTCCAGGCCCTGGCAGAGGTCATTGAGCCATATTTGAAGGGCAAACTCGCCACATACGAGTGTAGTTGCACAGATCACAGGGAACCCTTGGGAGATTCTGAGCAGTGATAGCCAGAGGAGACACCCAATCACTCCTCCATGGCGTTCACTGGAATGTGAGGGCTTTTATTGTCAATGGCTTGCCAACAGTCACAGCAAGCGTCCTGAATGAGGTCCAAAGGGCTTACTCACCTGAGAACAAAGGGACCCCTAGAATGCCTAGCTCCTCCTATTACTCCAGGAAAACCCCAATAAAGGTGGATACATGGCATCCTCCCTAAACTTCTTGGGGTGACTCAGGAAAATAAAGCACTCTTGTATCATGAGTGATTAACATCACTTGGCAGACTGGTCCTGCCTGAGGCCCTACCAGTAGCCAAGGCAAGTACTTTGAGTGCATACTGAGGAACTGCTGACCACAAGAGAATGGGGAAGACAAGCCTAGCCTGGCCCTGTTCAGTGCTGAGAGGCTATGGGCAAGGCTCTATGGTAGTCGTGACCACTAATTACCTCTTCCCCATCTTGAGGTGAAGCCTTTGGTCTCAGGGGGCAGTGCTAGTTCAGGAAATGAAGGGATCCCAGGATTTGCCTGTATTCAAAGCAGGGCAACGGACTGAAAACCGGGGGGGGTGGGGATGGGGGGGAGGTGGGCACTGACACCAGTACAAATAGCATCCACAGAATCTATCTTCTGTTGTCAGCCCTGGGAAACCCCAGGTAGGCTTTCTGGAGGAGGTACCTCCAGGGTTCCTGGTCTTAGGAGATGTGACTTTGGTCTTAGGGGCACCGCCTCATAGTAGCATGGGGAGATGAGCCAGGCCCTGTTGAATGCCAAGGTAATGAACTTGAGTGAGGATTGATGGGAGCACCCTCAGAACAGAAATGGCTCTGTAGAGCCAACCACACCTGCCTAGTGTGATCCCTGAGAATTCTCAGCTTGGGTTTGCTAGCTGCATCCTCCGGAGCATTAAGACTTCCTCCTTCATGCCCTTCTGGGACACAGCAACCAGGAGTCAGGAAACCTGTGAGGCCCTATAGCAGTGTTGTCATGAGAAGTCCATTGGAGACAGCTCTTAATCAGTGCCACCCCAGTTGAGTTTAGCAGCTGAGGCTACTCACATCTGCCTTCTTCCTCTTAGGTGGCGATTCCCCATTGCCCACCTTTTTGTCCACACTCCTGCCTACTGCCATCCACAAGAGATATCATGCCTCTGCCCCAGAAGAGTCCACAATACTCATGTGATCGATGCCTTCCAGCCCACAGTGTGACCCAGGGCCTGGAGGATGCAGACGACTCCAAGGCTCTGGAGGAGACCTGTCTCTCCTCCCATCCTCTAATGCCTGGCACTTCGAAGGAAGCTCCTGGTGTTGGTATACCCAGCAACCCTAAGAATCCTCAGAGTTTCTGCTCCTCTTCCATTGCCATCGCAACCACCTCAACAAGTGAGCTGAATGAGGGCTCCGATAGCCAAGAAGAGGAGGATAACACCTCAGGGGCTGGGCCAGATGCCAAGAATGTGCCCGTAGATGCTCTAGATAAGACGGTGGCTTTGTTGGTGGATTTTATGCTATTCAGGTATCTAAAGAAAGAGCTCATGACAAAGGCAGATATGAAGATCATCATCAAAGGGTATGAAGAGCACTTCGCTGAGGTCTTCCTGAAAGCCTCTGAGCGCATGGAGATGGTCTTCGGCCTTGATGTGAAGGAAGTGGATCCTATCAACCACTGCTATGCCTTCTTCATCAAATTGGGCCTCACCTATGATGGGGTGCTGCATGGTAAAGAGGGCATACCCAAGACGGGTGTCCTGATACTTATCCTGGGTGTGATCTTCATGAAGGGCAACAGTGCCACTGAAAAGGAAGTCTGGGAAGTTCTGAAGTTGACGGGGATATATCCCGGGAGGAAGCACTCCCTCTTTGGGGACCCCAGGAAGCTCATCACCCAAGATTTCGTGAAGGGAAAGTACCTGGAATACCGCCAGGTGGCCAACAGTGATCCCACACAATTTGAATTCCTCTGGGGCTCAAGAGCCCACGCTGAAACCACCAAGATGAAAGTCCTGGAGTTTCTGGCCAAGGTTCATGGGACTGACCCGAGTTCTTTCCCATCTCAGTATGAGGAGGCTTTGCAAGAAGAAGAAGAGACAACCCGAGCCAGAATGTAAGCCATGGCTATCTCTACTTCTGTGGCCACTGCAAGTTTCTAGTGCCAAGTCCAGTCACTTCTCTTGCCCCTAGTGAAGCCTGAGGCAGGTTCTTCACTTTGTCTTTGAGAAGGTCAGTTACTGTTCATAGAATTTAGGTCTGTGATGAGGTGAAAGCAATAGTTTATATGTCTATGTGTTCCTATATTGTATAACTTGAAAATTATTTTTTAAACTTATGCATTTGTTTAAATAGTGTTTCTTTTGATATAGATTCAATTAGTCAAAATCTCCAAGTTTATGAAAGTATAGGTCACAAATTTAATGCTATGATGAGGTTTAATATAGTGTGAGTTTTGTTATTTTATTAAACTAACTGTGAAACCATCTTAAATAATTACTTGGAAAAGATAACTTGGAACTGCAGTAGGTATTTACTGCAAATCTGAGAGTGATCAGTTTTAAGGTGGTTGAGTTCAATAAATAGAAAAAAAAATTGTCAATCTGTGGCCCCCTTTTGCCTTTTATATTTTTTTTATAAAATTAGATTATATATTCTTTAATATGCTGAACTTGTTTATGGATATATAAAAATAAATGTCAATATATTAGACCCCCTGTTTGTTTCTTTTATTCCCCAAACCTTAACTGAACATTTGCTTTTGGAAATCACTATGGTGGTCTTGGAGATTCTAGCATTAACAAGACCTACGACCTGCCCTTTTAATTTTTATCTATAGGATCAGCAATCCTATAATTATGGTGGGATATCTTCTCATATCTAAGGGACAAGTAAAAGAAGGAGTTAGTATGTGAGTGGAGGTGTTCCATTTGGGACTGTAAAATGTTAGTGCCCTGGAGAAAGTAAATTTGGGGATTGGGGAACCTGGAATTCCTATAGTGAGTGTTAATTTTTAACTTAAATTTGGATGTAGGCAAGCTGAGCCTGCGGGGGGTGGTGATCAGATATTAGAGCTTCAGAGAGTTTGTCACTGAATTGAGACTCACAAATCCTGATTGCAAAACTGTTCTTTTATTTACTTTGGGTAATGGTTAAAAAAGACATAAATCTCCATTGGGGCAGGAATACAAGTTGTTCTGTGATATTGTCCCTGTGCCATTGAACATAATTCACAAATGAAGTTTTTAAACACTTTTTTAAATGTTTATTTATTTATTTGGGGGGGGGGGTGGGATGGGGAGTGGCAGAGAGAAAGGGAGAGAATGAAACCCAAGTAAGCTCCATGCTGCCAGTGCAGAGCCTGACACAGAGCCTTTATGATCTCATAAACCTCAAGATCATGACCTGAGCTAAACCAAGAGCTGGACTCTCAAATGAGTGAGCCACCCAAACACCCCCACAAACTAATTTTTATACACATAGTCTTCGAAAAGTTTTGAGAGATAACTGATACTTCATTGAGATAAGATACCGGGAAACCATTGGGTTGGCTTTTGTTGCCCTGGCCTGGGAGAGCCTGAGACTACTCCATTTAAGGCGTACTTTAAATAAGTTATTTTCAGTGTAATTTTGCATAGTCTAAGAAATGCTTATATTTTTATGACTGTGAAATTAATGAGAATAGGAGTGATATGAATGGAACAGAAGCTAGGGAGGCAAGTACTTGGTCCTTGTCACAAATTCTAGGAATTTTGAGTTGCATCCAGATGGAGAAGAAATTCTCTATTATTAACACAACATCCGAGGGGATATATTTACTGAGGTTTACTTGCTAAGTAGCATTTTGGTTGATCTGATATTCCATGCCCTGTAGTACTTCATGTTTTTTGAAACAAACTAGATTTTTAAAAAATCACTTAGGTGAGGTTGATGGGATCTGTGGTTAAAATAATTGCAGTAATAACTGTCATTGATTAAAGACCTAAGTTATGTCAGACACTATAACAGGTGCCTTACATATATATTGAATTCTTTCAGACAGTTCCATATGACAAGGCTTATCAGACTCTTCAGATGAAGAACCTAAGATTTACAATGCTTGGGAATGTGCCCAAGTGCACAGGTCTGGTATGTGACAGAACTGAGGCTAGAGTTGTGGTCTGAGTTCTTCTGGAGCCCACTTGCTTCCACTCCTCCTGCCTGAGGCTCATACTCTATCTCTAGATTTATTTCTCTTCTCACTATTCCATATTGCCTGTTAGGATAAAAAGGACTTTGAATCTCAAGTACTAAACACACATGTCAAGAACAAAAGTGAAAAATGATAATCAAATGCAATTTGGGAATTGTCTGTAGGCTTCACTTACCTAGGGTCCTGCTGCCCTTAACCCCAGGGTTTCTTCAGATCTGGCTGCCCAGGGGCTAGAATTTTTGTCCAGTTCCACCTTGTTTGTGTGTAGGGGTTCAGAATATGTCATCCCAGAATATACCACTGGAGCATATTGGTTATTTTCAATTAAAGGTACCTGAGAAACAGCCGGTGCAGGAGGGACATTACAACTCCCCTTTATCCCCCTAAAAGGAGAGAAATCTCCCATGTGAAAGATGCCCTCCCTGTACCAGGAGGATAGAAGGCATCTTTATCACCAGAGATAGGGAATTGGGAGCCAAGAAGTCTATATAAATAAATCTTGTTAATTCTTCACCATTTACTTCCCCTAGCCCGAACCCCTCTGCCCTATCAATTCTTCACAGAATTAGTGTTTGTCTAAAAGCTTCCTGCTTTGGTTTCCTCTTTTAGTCTCACATCTTTGTAGGGCTCCCATACATACCTATGTATGTAATTAAATTTGGTTTTTCTTCTTTTAATCTCTTTTTATTACAGGAGGCTTCTTAGTCAAGTACCTGGAGGGTAAAAGATAAATTATTTTTCCTCTCCTGCATGTGCATGACAATGCCCTTCTCCTCAGTGTTCTCCAGTGTATTCTTTTATCCAAATTTGAACCTAAATCTGTTGACCAGATCTTCATTGCATCCTCCTCTGACATTGACATCCTGGTCCCAGTTGAATAGCCCAGAATCATTTGCCCTTTCCCTGACTTAGCAATATCCCGTTCCAGTAAAAGATCATTTTGACAATAATATTTAGACCTGGTCATCACTACTGGGTGTCTTTATCACATTCTCAAAATGATTTCCAGATGATCCAGTGAGTATACTCTAATTTGACAAAGAAGCTACTAGTTTGGGTACTATATCTCTAACAGATAGGATTTTGATGTTTGTGGTAGAATTTTAATGGGATTTTTAATTTAAAAACAAGAAAAAAATCCTCCCATTTCTTCAATGAGAGTACATTTTAAGTTAAATTTGAATATAGAACAAGATGAGGCTGAGGGGACTGAGGGAGCTACTGGACACAAAACAATGAGTGAGCTTCACTTGGTTAAAAACCAAAACCTTTCCTGTAAGTGTTAGATGAGGAAAGAACATTGAAATAACTAAGTAAGCAAACATCTGCAGTGTCTCAGTTTCTGTAAATTCTGGAGTCCTTCTAAGAAGTACAATATGGTTCTTTGGAATTATCTTTGGACAATAGATGATAGATAGATAGTTAGAATCTTGGTTTTAAATGCACGTAATTGCATTTGTGCAGATATCCAGGCATTTTCAGTCAGGTGATAGATAGCAGAGAATGGAAAGGTAAAGTTTTGTCAATGCACCAAGAGTAAGGAGAAAATTCTCAGTGTACTGTGATCATAGTGGTTATTGAAAAGGACTGTGCATAATGGTGCTTTTGAGTCAAGTATGACCAACACTTCCTGCAAAGATATACAAGGTCCTTTTGAAAAATATATCTGACTCTGTATTGGAAAACACCTGTTACAAAGTAAGATCTCAAAAGTTGGAGAATCCCAAAAACATTTTGCCTCCTCGGGAACTCCACCAGAAAATGAAGAAGGTTATGGATGTAACAAATTCTAGTGGCCACTCTCTACTAGGCCCCTACTGTGTAAGAGTTTATGGGAGAGACTACAAGTGCTCATCAACAACATGTCTTCCACTCTTTCCTGGGTACATGGGAAGACTACCGTGCCAAGTTCACTTGCACAAAGTTCACAAAGCATCTTGTGACGAGCCCTTGCCAATGAAATATGAACATAAATGATGTTTGTCACAGGCCAACGTATTTGAGAGCCAGTATGCCACCATAATGTCTTCCATCCATTCAGCAGCAAACATGGGGACTATATGCTGAGATGTGGAAGTACAAGATGGTAGCAGCCTAGATCTCTGTTACCTGGTAACCAAGATTCCCTGCCAAATCAAAATTAGATTTTATGTGCATAAGGTAGACACTTTTGTTATGCTAAGCCATTTAGTTTTCAGGTATTGTCACTTCCATCAGCTAGCATAAGCTTTATCTAACTCATACACAGCTACTATTTCTGTTGTTAGGCCTATTTAAATATTTTAATGACAAAGCTGATAGTGTACATATTCTTGGTGCAAAAATGTTAAAAATACAGACAAGTCACAATCTTTACCCTTACAATAGTCTTTCATAATTCAGCCACATTCTCAGAGATAGCCACGATGAATCTAGTATATTATTTTACAGCTAATTGTAGGCTTTCTCATACATAGCTGTGTTATAAAATTATTTGTGATTTTAAAATATAATGGGTCATGATATACATATTATACTGCCATAAGTCTTTCACACTTAATATGAATGCATGATCTTTCCATGACAATACATATGAATGTATTTCACTTTTATAACTGCTCCCATAGTATGCATGTGCCATAATTAATCATCTTCTGACAGGCACATAATTTTTTCTCATTTCTTGCTATGACTTATAAAACTGAAATATTTTGAACATGGTTTATTGGACTAAAGTATATTGTTCTGAGAGAAGATGAAAATTAGGTTAAAGGGGAGAGTGTATGGAGATTGTAGATTTTTATAAATATTGCCAAAATTTCATCCCCAAATACTGTACCAATTCATATTCTCACAAATTAATGCATGTTAATGGCATAAACACACATTTATTATTTTATAAGTTAAAGGTACTCAATTTGAGAAGGAAGGATTTAATCAAAACGACCAGTTGACAGGGAATGGGACCAGACAAGACACGTTTAATGAGGGATGAAGATCCAGAGAAAGAGCAATGCCCAGGGTCCATGAGAGAGACTACATGTAAATCCAAGTCCAGACAGCCTAGAGCAGGCTGGTAGTCAAAATTCTGAAACCAGAGTTCAGTGTACGATGGAGAAAGGACCAGAAGGAGAGATAGTGGGGAATCTGTGTGGAGTCCAGGACAACTCTCATGAATAGGCTTGGGACATCCTTGAATCACCACTAACAGATGGAAATTATATGGTTATCTGAGTGGGGAGATTACTGGATGGAAGGACAAGAAATAACTGTCATTCTGTTGAATTCCTGAAGATACTGTTAGACCAAATATAGCTGTAATGTTACTAGAGGATGTTACTAGTGGATTTTGGGAAAGCTACATGTCTTAACTCTTCTGGTGGTCCACTGAACCTTTGCCCATGTATCGGGCCTGGGATCTGTGTATGGTGGGTCCTCTCCACCGAGGTCTAGGCTACATGAATGTTAGTGTGTAGTGATAGACAGCTGAGACAGGAAAGAAGTACCAATGAGTAGTGGAAGGCAGCATGCAAGTACAATGAGAAGGAAATTTAAAGGGGGTACCCTAGTACTAATTTCCTCATTTGCTCTTCAGGTAAAAGCCTAGCTGTGGACATGTGTCCTAAAATAATCCAGATGGTGTCCCCATCACAGACTGATTCTCATGTTTCCTGAGTTTGTGGCATCCACCAGAGAGTGGGTATCTTCAGACTTTGATCACTGGCCTACATTACCAACAGATACTGGCTCAGGGAGAGGGTTAACCTGAGGTGCAGAGATTTGCAGGTTGGATTCAGAACCTGTGGTGATTGTACTCTTGCCTTCCGAATCGACTTGGTGATGGGGATGTAAAGAGTCCAATGCAGGGGGCGCCTGAGTGGCTCAGTCAGTTGAGTGCCTAACTTCGGCTCAGGTCATGATCTCACTGCTTGTGGGGTCAAGCCCCACGTCGGGCTCTGTGCTGACAGCTCAGAGCCTGGAGCCTGCTTCAGATTCTGTGTCTCCCTCTCTCTCTGCCCCTACCCTGCTTACGCTCTGTCTCTTTCTCTCTCTCAAAATAATTAAAAACATTAAATAAAATTTAAAAAATTAAAAAAAAAAAGAGTCCAATGCAGGAAGCATCACATACCATCCTGTTGTGAGCATTCCCAACTCCAAGACAGTGTTTGAGCCTGCACCCACCACAGGTTGCTCAAATAACTATATATACCATTTATAATGGGGGCAGGATTTTTTCTTTTAGCTAATTAATTTCTAATGTTCATTATGATACCAGATTTTAATTTTAATTCTCATATTTATCTGTAACATGATTTAAGTTGCTGTTTTCCATTCTTAGGAAGGAAATTAAAAAAAAGAAAAAAACTCAGTTGTTTAAGCATCCAACTCTTCATTTTGTCTCAGGTCATTATCTTGGGGTTTGTGAGTTGGAGCTCTGCATCAGGCTCTGTGCTGACAGTGTGGAGCCTGCTTGGGATTCTCTCTCTCTCTCTCTCTCTCTCTCTCAGTCTCTCTCTCTCTCTCTCTCTCTCTCAAAATAAATAAATAAACTTAAAAAAACCATAGTAGGCTCAACATGAATTATTATTAGTTGATAGCCCTGGAACTCCCATAACGAGCCCTGAGACCTTAAGGAAGTCATTTGGTCTAATTATGTCTACTAACACAAAGACAATGAACACATCTGTTCCACAAAACTTTAGTATTTCATGGAGTAGTGGTGAGAGGTAGATAGGGAGAAAGGAAACTGTTCAAAATAAGGAGGAAAAAAAAATGTGGTCTCCATTCCTCTTTTGCAATGAAAGACATTTTTATTTTAACTACTGGGCTTCTGTGTAAATTTTGTTTTAAAAAGGAAAAAATATGTAACAGTTCAGTTTTTAGAAAACCACTATGAAAACCACTGAACAATATGATAACCATTTTTTTTTTCTGGGGCCAACATTTTATATTTCCACTAGTAATACATATGTACAGAAATACTTTTTCAATTATAATAGCTACTTTTTGACATTTTTCTGTATCCTAGAGATTTGGTTGAAAGTGTTGGTAAATAATGACATTCTATGACTTAGGTACTGTCATTTTATGATGTTGGTTCACAGGGCAAACTGTACCCAACACTTCAGTTAGCAATTTCCAAAAAGGTTATTTTTTAAATGGAATTTAAAGTCAAAAGGTGTTGTAATTGATGCTCTATATGACATTTATTTTCAATTTTTAAATTTTCTTTCAAAGAAACTTCATCTGTATTTGTGAAAAATAAAAGCCATGTCTGTATACTCTCGTATATTATCTTTTTTTTTCTTTTTCTTTCTTTAACTTTTAAAAAGTATTTATATTCGTTCCAGTTAGTGAACATAGAGTGTTATATCAGTTTCAGGTGTACTATATAGTGATTCAACATGTCCATACACCACCCGGAGCTTTCATCTGTAGTCTTAAAGCCCAAACATTATTTCTAGTAAAAAGATAAATGGGGAAAGAAAGCATGTTTCCACCTAAATATGCTTTAATTTGATTTTTAACATCACAGCTAAAATTTAAGTTTAAATATTAGCTAACATTAGTATAAAATGTTTTAATGATAAAAAGAAATGCAAATATGTAGATAGCAATAGAGAACTTGTAATAAATTAACTGTAATAATACTTAATTTCTTAATCTTTTTGTTAATGTTTATTTATTTGTTGTGAGGGAGGTGCAGAGAGAAAGGGAGAGAGAGAATCCTGAGCAGGCTCTGTGCTGTCAGTGCTGAGCCCAGCATGGGGCTCGATCTCACAAATTGTGAACTGAACCTAAATCAAGAGTCCATTGCTTAACCAGCTGAGCCTCCATTTGCCTCCTTAATTTCCTAATATGATCAGTCTTCTCCAGTCCCTCACAAGTTTAAGAATACTTCGAATTCTTCTGAAGAATTGCTTCAAGTCAGAAGCCCTCTGCAATGTAACTGCAGCTCTAGGCCAGTTAGCCTGTGGACCCAAAGTCCTTAACTAGTATAGCATTTAACAAATTATCCTAGGAAATGCTGCTGAAAAAAAAAATTCTAATAAATATTATACCTTTTCCTCCAACTAAAATGGGAAAAAATTCCATATAAGAAACTACATCTTAATGTTTGCTAGCAAAAAATCAGAAGGTGGTTGCTCTTTTCCTAAACTAAGCCCTTTTTAGATAGGAATGTGTTTTTTTTTTCCAGTTTATAACTTAAAACTTGTAAACCATCAATACCACCTCACAGAGGCTACACAATTATTTTTGAAGACAGTGACAATTACAAATAAAAGATCATCAGAAAAAATATTGACAGGTTTTGCAACAAAGGTGTAAAATTATTTTCCTCCCTATAAAATATGAGTAAATATACAATATAGTCTTAAGGAAAGGAAAAAACATGAATTGGACTAGTATGGTAAATTAATTACTACACAGAATAAGGCTATATCAGCCCTTTCTGTCCTGAGAAAGCAGTATGAAGAGACCTATAAATCTGGTTGATGATTTTATGAAAACTAGTGAAGGAACAGTCTTAGATAAGCAATTTTAAAATTACGCTAGAAAATATTTCATAAGTGTTAGTAAGGTACACATGGTTGGAAGAAAATTGAGATCAATGTTCCTTGATAAGAGATTTTCCCACCAAAGAAGACACCTATAATTGTGAGTCACAAATTGTACTTTCAATTTCTCCTGTGAATTGAAAAGTATATTTCTACACAGCAGCTCTAGCACATACAAAAAACTTTAGTGGTAGGGCACCTGGGTGGCTCAGTTGGTAAAGCCTCTGACTTCTGCTCAGGTCATGATCTCGTGGTAGGTGAGTTTGAGCCCCGCATAGGGTTCTCTGCTGTCAGTGCAAAGTCCACTTTGGATCCTCTGTCTCCCTCCCTCTCTGCCCTTCCTCTGCTTGCACGCATGTTCTCTCTCGCGCGCTCAAAAATAAAATAAAATAAAATAAAATATTTTTAAAAATCTTCAGTGGTTAATTAACCCAGTTTAAGAGCACTTCCATTATTATTTCCCTTTTATATCCTCAGCTGAACCTATCTAATTGGATATATAAACTGCTCCCCAAAGGAGAATTCAGATCACATGTTTCCACTTAGGGTGCCAGTCCTCTAGTGCATAAAATGGATCTTGAGTGGTCTTGAAGGATGGAACTTTTAAAACTGCTGAACTTTGATCCTCCGTTTCTGCAAAACCATCCATTTCATGCATGAAAATGAAAGAATGGTTATTTCATTGCAGGTGGTGATTCTTATTAAGTGAAACATTTTCTTTTATTATGTCTTTTATTGTGGGAAGAACATTTAACATGAGATTCTACCCTCTTAACAGACATTGCAAGCACAGTACCATATTATTATTTATAGGCAACATGTTGTATGGCAGATCTTTAGAACTTATTCATCTAACATAAATGAAACTTTATACCGGTTGGATGTTGGATATGTGCATTTCCTTGAATGTAGTGGTGGTATCACAGGTGTTTGCATTTGTCAAAACTCATCAAATTATAAACACTAACTATGTACAACTCTTTGTATATCAATTATATCTTAGTAAAGCTTTTTTAAAATAATAAAAAATTTTTTTTTCATACTTCCAAACCTTTCACCTAGAGGGAACAACACATAGGTACTTACAGTGAATTTGGGCTTATTAAAAAAAAAATCTAAAATCTGAAAAAAAAATGTGTCTTGGGGCCTAGAAGTAGCTACACCTGTATCAGCATGGAGGTGGGAAAGTGAAATGAAAAGGTTTCCCCTTCTTGGGAAGTATATAGGGAAACTTCCATAAATGGAGACAAAAAGCATGAGCATCAGGATGAGATTTGGGTCACAGGTATGAGTGGCCTAATTTCAAAAAAATAAATAAATAAATAAACCAATAGCATATACAGATTAGTTAAAATATATTAAAAGAGTTGAAACATTGCATTACTTTAAAAAGTCACTAATTGGCAATGTCATGAAATATAGACACAGCAAACAGTATATTTAGATAAATCACAAGACCTTAGCCTCAGTGTTAAACGATAAATCAGAGTGGTTAAAATATAAATGAGGAGTATTCTAAAAATAACACTGACCTCAAAGTCTCAAAGACCCCATAAAAGCTCGTCAGATGTCAGAAAGAATATTGTACACTATAAATAATGATTAAAGTGACTAAGACATCATCTCTGCTTTGAAGAAATACGTAATTAAATAAAAGACAATGACAAGTAGACAAACTACTGTATCATTAAGTAAAAGATGACAAGGGTATTGAAGCAAAAGCCGAAGGGAGGAAGTGGCCTTTCAGAGGGTCACTGAAGAAAGCTAGCATTTTGAGTAATCTCTATGCCCAATGTGGGGCTCGAACTCACAACCTCGAGGTCAAAAGTCACATGCTCCACCAACTGAGACAGGGACCCAGAATAATAATGCTAGCATTTTGAAATGGTTGTGTTTGGAGCAAAGGAAAAGGTCTCTTCTATCAAAAGGGGAACGCAGGATAAGGCAAAGAGATAGTGTTTGTTCATGGAAGAAGTACCATTTAGCTCATGAGAAAGAAACAATGAGACAAGTGGGTGGTTTGGATGCCCGCACAGGGGACTTTGTGGACAAGAGATGACAGGAGAAGGACAACAATTCAGGTAGATTAGACAGGAGAGTCTGAGGGAAGTAATTTTGTCATCAAAGATATTATAATAATGCAGGAGAGATAATTAAACTGATAAGATAAATTATAAAGGGGATTGTATTTGAGATAAAATTCAAAAAATGCAGAGGAATAACATCAGAAACAATAAATAACCAGAATGTAAGTTGCAGTCAAAAAGAGTGCCAGCTTCAGAAAAAGGAGGTGCTCTTTCTATCAGTTTATAAGGAGCCTAGGATCTCCTAGGAAAGGGTGAAGCTAGTGGAGGATGATTATTTACAGCAAAGAAGCTTTGCAATTGGTGTGAAACAGGGATTCAAAGACATAACACTTCATCAACTCTGTCATTGTCAATGTACAGGGAACTCTGCACTTCCATGAAATGAAGATCTGTTACATCTTAATGACATATAGTCAAGTTACCAGTTGAAAATAATCTAGGCCTGGCCTTGGAAACACAAATGGTGCAAGAGCTGAGGAGATCTAAAATGTCATGACATATATAAATTTCTAATCCAGGGGCGCCTGGGTGGCGCAGTCGGTTAAGCGTCCGACTTCAGCCAGGTCACGATCTCGCAGTCCGGGAGTTCGAGCCCCGCGTCGGGCTCTGGGCTGATGGCTCAGAGCCTGGAGCCTGTTTCCGATTCTGTGTCTCCCTCTCTCTCTGCCCCTCCCCCGTTCATGCTCTGTCTCTCTCTGTCCCCAAAATAAATAAACGTTGAAAAATTTAAAAAAAAAAAAAAAAAATAAAAAAAAAAATAAATTTCTAATCCAAACTTCAACTACAACAACCTACACAATTTTCTAAATGTATATCACTTGTGCATGTTCTATATTCTAGCCATGCCATTTCCTCCTAGCAAACATCTTGTCTCTCCTCTTCTGATCCAAGTCTAATACATCCCTTAAGAACCCAAATAATTCCTGCCTCATCAAAAAGTCTTTGGTTGGTAGATTTAGATTATATTGATCTCTTCCCTTATCTTAATTCTACTCTCCTGCAAGTCTCCCAGTCAGTTTGTATATACTTCAAAGGCAAATTATTTTTATGTCACCAAATTCCCCCAAAAGAACAAAATGTTCAAAAATAGTAAGCATAAATGTGGAAAATTTTTGATAATTACTCTTGGCGACTTGATGTGAAAGGCCAAGTAGAATTCTAACAAAGAGGCCCAAAGACAAGAATATATGCTACTACTATAGAGATTGACACACATATACTTAATTAAACAAAAATGGAAAACTTTCATTTTACTACTAAAATAGAAAACGATAGGGGCGCCTGGGTGGCTGAGTGGGTTAAGCACCCGACTTCCGTTTACGGCATGATCTCGCAGTTAGTAGGTTTGAGCCCTGCGATGGGCTGACAGATGTGCTGACAACTCAGAGCCTAGAGGCTGCTTCGGATTCTGTGCCCCCCTTTCTCTGCCACTCACCTGCTCGCACTCTGTCTCTCTCTCTCTCTCAAAAATAAATATTAAAAAATTTAAAAAAAAGAAAATGATAATACATCTATACGAATGCCATTGTGCTTTTAAAATTTATTCTTAGAGTATGAGTAATGCTAATAAAGTACTCAACCTTTTTCTCTTGGCTTATGAAACCCTGACCCCTATTAGGACTACTTTCTAATTAAGCACACGTGGGTGTATATACACTTCTACATATTTTTAGAAATACAGTAGATTTATATGAACCCATATTTTAGTTTCCACTCTGTAATAATATCCCATGAAAATTTTTTTCAATTCATACATTAAAAATGTATGAACAAAGCAATAATACAAAGGAGTAAAGTAACAAAGATTATTCATAAAATGTTTCTAGAATGCACACTATAAAGGCACTCAATTGTATATGGCCATATGAAATACAGTTTCATGAAGAACTTCATTAATAACTTGGCAATTATGCAGCATTGTTCAGGATTGTTCAGTTATGTACACACACAGAGAAAATGGGAATAAAACTCACCACTGTGCTTTTTAATAATCACTTTTATTAATTTCATCCTGAATGCTCACATAACATGTTCTGGATCAGACACAGACTTATTCATTTAAAACACAAATTTACCTGGGGCACATGGGTGGCTCAGTCAATTGAGCGTCCAACTTTGGCTCAGGTCACAATCTCACAGTTCGTGAGTTCAAGCCCCACATGGGGCTCACTGTTGTCAGTGCAGAGCCCACTTCAGATCCTCTGTTCCTTTCTCTCTCTGTCCCTCCCCCATTCATGCTCTCTCTCTATCAAAAATAAATAAACATTTTGAAAAAAATAAAACACAAATTCATTTAAATGCAAATAATAACCATGTTCTCTGTCACACCCTGATTCTTACTCCTGGGGTCACCTGCTGAAAGCCAGGTCAAATGTCCTGTACTTACAAACTTTGAAGTTATTATAATCAGTGATGAATGGAGAAAAAAAATGGATTTTTTTTCTGCTTATTTACAGGAGCAAGAGGCAGCTACCTTTTCTCCCCTTCTTGCAATGATAGAGAAAAACCTTTGCTTTATGGAGATGGAATGGGAAAAAAAAACCCGAGTTCTCACTCTTACCTTTAGATACAAATACACCTTTCCCAGTGCCAGACAAGCCCTGATGTTCCAGGACTCTAGAACCTAGAGATGTCTCCAAAGTCTCGTTTTCTGTTGACATGCAAATATACACCTCTTGATTTAGCTAAATCTCTCTGGACTTATAACTTCCCAAGGCTTGTTCTTATGCTAGGATCCCAAATGTAAGCAACATTTTTTTCATGAATCTCCAGCTCTGGCAGGAATACATTTTCTCTACCCCTTATACTTACAGTATATCACATTAAAAGCCATTAGTACTCATGGGATATGCAAACTTAACAATATAGTGTAAAAAATGTGGATAAAAAAGATGTGTCCTCAAAGGAGACATATAAATATTGAAATAAACTATGGCCAACACATCTGGGGGTCAAACTGGGACATGAAGAATCCTCTACACAAAGCAGCAGTCGGGGAGCAAAGTGAGGTGGGTTCTAATGGTCTGATCCTGGTGTATATATAAAATATTATTCTCACAATGGCCAGTACAGTCTTACCTCCACCAACGTTACTGTCCTCTCTGGAGAGGGAGTGAGAAACACAAACACACAAACAAGTAAATAAAAACCTCAAAGGTAAGATTTTGAATTACTGAAATTCAGGTTTCATGGAGATATATTGAAACCCAGGAAACACCTTTTTTTTTTTTTTTAGCAATGATACTTAACTGAAATGTAGCTTTTTGCCAAAGATACCTTTTCCCCCACACCTCTCCTGAGTACAGACAAAGATAAATACTGTATGTATGATCTCACTTATAGGTGAAATCTAAAAATTAACTCTTAGAGAGCAGAAATGGTGGTGGCCAGGGGCTGGGAGGTGGGGGAAATAGGAAGATGTTGGTCAAAGGGAACAAACTTGCAGTTGTAAGATGAAGTTCTGCAGATCTAATATATAGCATGGTGACTACAGTTCACAATACTGTTACACACTTAAAAATTGCTAAGAGATTGGATCTTCAATGATCTCACCATACACACAATTGTACTTACATGGTGATATATGGGTTAACTAGCCTCATTATGGTATCATTTCACAATATATACATGTATCAAATCATTATGCTGTACACTTTAAACTTACACCATATTATATGTCAATTATATCTCAGTAAAGCTGGAAAAAAGAAAATAAAAGAAAAAGAAATCTAGGTTTCCATCCATCCACTCATCCATTTGTATATAAACAGAGGAACAGCCTATAATGCTGTTCACTCAGTATTAAAAGTTGATGAATCATGCATGGTGAGATTTTTCACATCTTTTTTTTTTTTTTTTTTTTTTACTTTTCTGCCATCTTTGAATTGTAAATATTGAGTATGCATTATATTTTCAGAGTTATTCTTCCAATTTTTAAAATTGCCCCCCAAATTTTGTTCCAAATGAAACAGAAGAGTAGTTGCAAGACCTTACATAATTAGCTGCTATATAGTGAAGACAATAATTGCTAGAGGAGATCAAGGGAGGAAGAGATCATTTTGGGCTGTCTTGATGGGCATATAATTTTACCAATATTAAAACAAATATTTAGGCCTAGGTACATATGGGGGATTAATGAAAAATAAATAATAAGTATATCACATTACAAGTATTAAAGATACAAGCTATGTAATTTATTGTATACATAAATTATCTTATAAAGCAACCAGGAAATTACTATTTAATTTTATCTCTAATCATATATTTGAATCAGTGTTTTGCAACCCTCACTGTGCATCATAATCATCTGGGCAGCTTTAAAAAACTATAAATGCTGAAGATGCACCTTACCAATCTCAGTTGGTTGGGAATAGGTCCCAAGACATCTATAATTATTTAATCTCTCCAGATGATTTTTATATGCACCCAGGTTTGAAAAAACACTTCTGTGGCCGCAACGGGAAGAGACTTTGTGAGAACTCCAGAGGTCTAAGTTAAAGAAGTCTAACGTTAATATTACAAAGAAGCAGTAACCCACATAAAAATCATGGGCTCTGTAGTCAAACTGCCTGAATGTAAACCCAGGTATACTTTTTATCAATTGTACGTTTCCAGGAAAGTCGCTTAAACTCTTTGTGCTTCATTTTCTCCATATGTTTAATAATAGTAGTGATAATATTTAATCATGATGTTTGTTGTACGGACTAAATGAAACAAATATATGTCACATGCTTAGTCCTTTCCTGGCATTCAACAAATGCAGGTTATCATTATATTATTAATCATGGGTTTGTCAAATATTCAATCAAAGTTAGGGCAAATTATATTGTTAAACAACAAAAGTTTAACTGAGTAATTTAAAAGATTAAATTGGCATTATTGACCAATCTGTGAATCAGGTAGCATCTCAAGTAGCAGATAGAAATGAGCTCCATCAAGCTGTAGAAAAGGAAAGGTTTTTAAAGGTATCCAGGGAGATGGGGGTGAGGGGAGGGAGGAAATTATTAGCAAAGAATGCATTGTTTTAGGCAAGGTCGGTCTCCTAAGGGGAACGGAAAAGGTCTATCAATAAATTTCCTAGTGCTGATATGATCAGGAAATTCCATGTTGACTGGTAAGGAATACATTCCTGGGAGGGGGGGTTGAAACAGTCAAGTTCAGGTATTAAGTCATGGTTTACTTACGGGGCTCATAACGTAAGTGACTCCATTTTGAGCCTGTGGTTTTTCTTTTTAACAATATCAAAGAACAGAATATAAGTGAAATCTCTGTGTCATTTTGTCTTACCCAGACATGTTTTCCTTACATAATACTGTAGAATAGCTCTTGTTCTTTTGTAAATAGCCCTGAGTCTACTCCCCGTCAAAGAACTCAAGGACATTTGGGATTTGTTAAAGCATTTTGAGTAAAAGCTACATATTGTGAGAATACCTATAGGGTGCCTAATGCCTGAGATTGATGGAAGAAACCCACAATTTTGCAGGCTAGAATACTATATATAATAAAACCAAAACAAATATATAAGAACTCACCAAAAGATACATTTTCTACACAAAAACTGATTATCCTGGAATGTGGTGGTTGGTTGTCTGCCTCATCCCCTGTTTTCTGTTTGCAATAGATACTACAAGCAATGAAACCTCTATCATGATTTAAAAAGTGTCACTGTTCTTAGAAGCTTAATTATTTCGGAGAGAAGCACTATGACATTTAAATTCTATTATATGTACTTGCATTGTTCTGAGTTGGATATTATGTTCTATTTTTATACCTATTTGTGCAAAAGTTTTAAGCCGTTTTCACTTCATAATATATTTTAAAATATTTTTAGTAATAAGTCGCTACCCATTCCACTATTTATTCTCAATGTTGTCTTGTTTTCACAACCTGCTTTTCCAAGTCAAATTTAAAATTATTTTACCAGCTTCCATAAAACTCCTATTGGTATCAAATTTCATGAATTTTACAAATTAACTTGGAGCCAATTGACATTTACACATTTGAGTTTACCCACAATGAAATATTTTATGTATTTCCACTTATTTAGGCTTTCTTTTATATCAATATGAAAGTTATTTTGTTTGCTTTCGTCATGTAGTATTGGTCCATCTTATTAAGCTTATTCTAGTTATTTTTATATGTTTTTGCTATTGAAGTAGAAATTTTTACTAAATTGCCTGTTTATTGCTGGCATATAGGAGAGCTATTGATTTTTACCAGTTTATTTAACAAATGGCAATATCGCTAAGCTGTCTTCTGAGTTCTAATGCATTTTCAGTGACTAATTCTGGGTTTCCTAGGTGGACAAGCAAATAATTCACAAGCCATTATCATTTTGATTTACATTTTCCCTTATTTATGCACATTAGTTCTTAAATTTTAAGATATCTTAATATCTTAACATTATTAAAAGTGTTTTTAATATTTTACTATTTTAAAATATTAAAATATAGCCTCTGGATGAGCACTGCATATTGTATGGAAACCAATTTGACGTTAAAATATATTTAATATATGAAAAAATATATAGCCTTTTAAAGCCTTCTTTATATAACCACACTTGTAAATTTGATATAGAGGTCACTGTACTTCAAATTATGGGTGGAAGAAAAACATAAAATTGATACTTTTCCATATGTGGTTTATATAATACAATATCAACTTCCAATAATATAGTAGTACTGCAGGTCCTAAATAAAAATTAATGAGATTGAATTATATTGCTGTTATTTCTGAGGTAAAAAGAGGGCTCTCTTTTCCCCTAGTAATGACTAAAAGACTTGCTTGCAGGACAATGACCAGTGCTGCTACTTACAGTGGTGTGTTGAATCATTTGTAAATAAGTTTTTAGAATTTAAAAACCAGAAAATGTAGAAAGGGTCGGAATTCACCCCAGACAAAAATGAGTTGGTAGCAGTGAGTCACACATAGAGAGTTGGGACACCAAGGCTTTTCTTTCTAGAAGCAGCTTTATTCGTGCCAGCACGGGCTCAACCCCAAAAGATCCAAAAGACTGAGCCCCGAACGCAGCAGGGGATTGCCTTTTGTACAATTTTTGCTCCTTTGTCTCCCATATGTGGCAAGATACAGTCTGAATGGGTGGTCTATGTTACAGAGTCATGAGGGATGTTGTGCAAGGGCACATAGCCAGGTTGCCTTCCCTTGTCTTGAGGTTTTCACCACATTCCTTAGGGAGGGGCTCTACCAAAAGCTAGGTAACACTAGCCAATGATGTCTCCTCTAATCTTTCTTTGTTGCCATGGTCACATACTTGAATGGGTTATACTCATCAGAGTAAAATCAGAAAACAATTTTTTCTTTCCACTGCCCTTTCAAACCCATTCTGTGTGCTGGTTCTTTCTGTGTCTTTTGGTAAAACTTCAGAAAGTCCTATAAAAGTTTTTGGTAGCTCCTACATAATAGAATGTCCTTCAAGCACTTTCGGTTCCTGGAAAATCTAACTTCAGTAATTAAATATCCACTTTAGTGTAATAAACACATAAACCTGATCTTATCCAATGGAAATATTTCCCATTCAATGGAAATATTTCTCCTCCTCTGGCTCAGATCTGTCTCAATCCCTAAGGCCTGCAATCTAGCAGGAGGTCCCCTTTATCTTTCACTCCCTTTTATTTCCCCCTTCATCCCACTCCACCTCAACCCCACTCCCTACTAGAGACACTGACTCTAGCTCTCCAGAGTCAGAAGAATAAAGAGAAAGAAGAGACAAACAACAACAACAACAACAACAACAAAAACCAAAAATCATTTCTTGAGTAGTCTACAGAGAATCCCAGGGTTATCCACAATGGCTGTTTTGTAGTGTTAAGTTTGCTTGCCTATGGGAGTTCTGTGGATTCCTCACATACACCCATTAGAAACTTCCAGTTATTTTTTTCAAAGTATGGGCAATGCGTTTTCTCCTCCTGCTCTCTTAGTCCTTCAACCCAAAACTCCTGCACATTTCGTGGTCTATGTTATACCGACTTTCCAATGGGGACCCCTTGCTTCTTCAGGCAGTTCTTTTGGGAGGGATCCAAACAGCATTACACCTGTTTTCTCTGACATTTTCCACATATGAAAACCCACTCAGGCATCCTGGCGCTACCGTCACTGGAATGCTGTTGCCTTTCAAAGCAACCTTCCTACTCTCCCTTTACTAAATCCTTTCAGACCTTCTAGTTATTTTTTCTAATACCAGTATTTATGATCCCCAGGTCCTGAGGACTGTCTCAGGTAAACTTCCCTATGTGGTC